>NW_003303727.1:574379-765072 GCF_000142945.1 Phytophthora infestans T30-4
TAAACGACTTATAGACAGCCCATTGTCCGCGACAGAATTTCCTGGAAAGTGCATGCCACAACTCTTTTGAAAGAGTCAGCGCTCACGAAGTATTACCGGATGGATATTTCGACATTTCAAGAACTTTTGTGTATTTTGGGACCATATCTAGTGGTCGACTATTACCAATATCTTCGCCGTTCTCGAGGTATTCCCCCGCTTACACCAGCTGCAATGCTGCAGTGTGCACTATCGTGGCTAGCGGGTGGTAGCTATCATCATGTTCGTGTGATTACTGGAATTAGTAAGTCTACGTTTTATCGTGTCGTTTATCGTGTGATGTGCGCAATTAATGACGCTGAGAAGCTCGCACCTCGTTTTCCGAGAGCACCAGATGAATTGGAAGAAGCCGCAGCTGCATTTCGGTCTTGCAGTAACTACGGAGTGATTGAGCATTGCATTGGTGTTATCGACGGATGGCTATGTCCAATCCGTGTGCCTCGCTACGATGAATGTGGACGTGTTCTGTCCTTTTTTTCGGGTCATTATCAGAAGTATGAATTAAACGTTCAAGCATGTGCTGATTCGCTATGTCGTTTTACCGCATTTTCAGTTAATTCACCTGGTGGTATGAACGATTCATATGCATTTCAAAAGTGGAAACTAAGCCAAGTGCTTCAAGAAATTTCTGGGCCGTACTTTGTTATCGGAGATAATGCCTATGTCCAAAGCAGACGCCTGATGACCCCATTTAACAAGGCGCATCTTGACGATCGGCCTGAACGTGATAGCTACAATTTTCATGTTAGCCAGCTTCGAATTCAAGTGGAGATGGCGTTTGGTCTACTAGTGAATACCTGGAGAATTTTAAAGCAGCCACTGCTGGTTAGTCTTCGACATTGTCGTATTCTAATTTCGGCATGTTTTTGTTTGTATCATTTTTGTATAACGCAACGTTGTCAGTCCACCAAGTCATCTCCAGATCAACTTGTATAGTCTTTTTTCCGAGAGGCTCGTTCATGGACTGGTGAAAGATCTCTTGAGTATAAACGGTCTGATATGGAGCTCGAAAATGGCAGTCACGTAGACCTAATGGATGAAAAGGTTCGCTCAGACCTCGTTCGGTACTTGGCAAGCAAAAATTTGCTCCGCCCCGAGAGAAATAGGACGAGAAACCAACCAGAGGCGAACTTTCAAAAGGAGACTGATGCCGTTGAACAAGGATCTGACGTTCATGAGGCGTCTACCGTTGAACAAGGATCTGACGTTCATGAGGCGTCTACGGTAGCCCCAGCTCTCGGAAGCTCAGTTACATGTGACATTGCTCAGTGGCAGGTGGTGTAGTCCAATGTTTCGATGATGTGATGGATGTTGCAGGTGTCCGTATTGATACGGCCGTCGAGGCGGCGGAGGCCCAAGCAGCAGTACACGACTTTATCAAGGCTGAATTTCAATTAGAGAATCAAGATATGCTAGGTCACCATCAAAATTACTGAGTGAAGAGCATTTTTTAAATTTGCATTAGTATAACTACGAAAAAATGTATTTTTCTCTTGGGTGGAGAGGGAAATATCGCCATGCATGCACGATGCACGTACGTCCATCTTGAATTGTATTATCGGATTCATAATTTGATTACGGACGTTGAAGTGCAATTCAGGGCGATTACAGATTTTGAGTGCGTACTGCATCCATGATCCTCTGACGTTCTTCGAGGAAAAAGTCTAAACCAACTTAAAGACGGTGCTTTTTTGGACTTGCCGCTGAGCTCATTTCGCACTCGATTTTATCGATGCGCTTGCGGATATCATCGAGCATCTTGTAGCGCTCAGAACGCACTCGGACAGCAGCCTCTTGATCCTGTTCTCTTGCAAGTGTGATTTCAGCCTCCCTCGCGGCTGCAATTCTATCAGCGAGCGTTACCAGCACCTCCATTGAGTCGGAATCAGCTTTGGTCTTCTCGTTGGGAGTTCGTCTGCTTGAAAGGCTCTCGCGCGGGCTCTTTTTCGTTGAACTGGGTTTGTTTGGGTTGCATTTCGACGCTCACGTGTCGGAGTTGACGATGAAAGTGAATCGAATTCGTCCTCCTCCCTCTGCCACGGGCACTGTTAAGAGCCTCTGGTCGCTTCTGTTAATTGAATAACAACTTTATTAGAGTGCATGCATGCCACTCTCATTCTATAAACTTACTTCCAACCAGTACCATAAATACAGTACGTCCATTTTGCCATGCACAAACTGCTTGAACTCATGATCGTGAGTTCCCAATAAACGGAAATTTGCCGCGCAAACGCTAAAAAACGAAGTCAGTTCTTTCCAAAGCTCCTCCAGCTTAGCTTGGTTGTGGGGAACAATGACGCCAGGATCAATATCTTCAAAGGCAGGATCATCTTCGATAAGCCCTCGAAAGACCTCGTCATTTGAGTGATACGCGGCAGCCACGTCGCGCCCAAACTGAGATTTCGCTGAAGACTGAGCGTCATCCAAGTCAGTACGATCAAAGCTTCTTCCTGCGTATTTTTAATAATGATTTTGTTAGTCGCTGCATTAGTTACAATATGGCTTACGTCACCTGTAGCTTCAATAAGCCTCATGAACAAGTTATCGGATAGCACAACATTAGCTAAACGAAACGTGCAGTGCTTCGTTCGCCGTGTTCCCCCCGCAGCCATTGTTGAAGCTGCCGAAGCACTTTGTCCGCTGTTCATTAGCTCGTCGTAGCGTCGATAACACCTGATCCTATCCGCCTTGTTTGTTCTAGTGTTGAGTTTGATTTCACGTAAACTACACTCTTTTCGTATGAGATCCTGCGCCTTCTTTTCGTACGGCTCCCAGGCGAAATGCCCCTCCATTATACCACCGCTGCAACTAGGGAAGACTGTCTCCGGAACACGTGCAGCAGGTAGAGCATCTTCTTGCACATCAATATCACATTGTCTATGGGGAGAAGCAGTAGCACCTTGGCGGTCAACGTTTGGTGATGAGGTTGCAGCGTTAACTAGCTCAGGGTCTAGATGTCAAGCAATAGGGACGTCTGGCTCCATAGTTCGGTGGGTTTCTCCTTCTTTGCTGTGATTCGCAGTGTCGTCCACTTGGATTGGTTATTATCACGTAAAATCTATCCAATCAGAATGTTTTATGATTTTTGAATTCCATTCCCAACCAAAGTGTAGGGTTAGGGAACGCATGGAGCGCATGCGTCAGAGAGATACTTCGGTTGGGAACGGGCCTAAACTAGTAGACTTCGGGAACCGATATTTTATTCCTGTCGGAGGGTATTCCATGAGTAGGGATTACTACCGAAGGGTATATCTGTATTCGTTTCGTACTCTACACTACCGTTGAAGATGCTTGTATACAGTACCGTAGGCGTATTTCATGTACACCCTTCACTCTAATCAGTCGTGCTTCAAAAATAGTCATGCATTCGCGCTTTAGTGACGTCACAATTATGGGAAGTTCTTACAAACCTCACCAATGCCAAATGGTCGGTTTTCGATAGATCTCGCGGGGGTTGTCATTCTACTATGCTCGATTCTAAATTGGATTGGTAGTTTTCACGAAACGGACAATTTAAATCCCGAGAAGTTATGCTCTGGGGTCATAATAGTCAGGGTCGGACTAATTAGAGTGAAGAGTGTATTTGTATTTTGCAATGTTTTTTTGCTTTTGGTGGGTACAAAGCCAGGCCCGCGAACTTAGCAGCTTTTTAAAGCTGGTCTCCCTTTGTAGGTCGTAGTGATTGAGATGCAACGGCCTTCGGAAGCGGACCTGCGCTGGCAGTGTAGCTACAGAGCTCTATTTGAGCGAGTGGCGAATTCTCAGACGACGAAAAAGACTCGAATCGTGATGGGATTGACGTAGTCACCATCATACAGTCTAGTAATAGTGGACAAATGTTACGAAATCAAGTTGCCTCGCGGGAAACGAGTGCGACAAGAGCGGAAAATGCTGCCAGCCCTCGCCGTTTAGACCCAACGGAGAATGGTCAAGTCAACGCTGATTGCTCAGCGACGCGTGAACCAACATCGACCCATCAAGCGCATCAAGAGCTGGAACAGCGACTACGAGGCCCAACAAGCTGTATTAGAGTGCTATAACTTATTCGGTGCTCATGTCGCTCACCAAGGGGAAGGAAGCAACCGTGTCGAGCAAGCTGTCAATCCACTGGCCTCGCTATGGACTTTTTGCTTTAAAACAGATAACGATGGCGCGGTACACTACGGAGCTGATGGACTACCACGAACAAGAAGAACATCAGCATGACGGCGAAACCAAACAAGAGCACGGCCGGCCGCCGACGCAGGTAATGTGTTATTTATGATTGAGCTGTCAATTGGGTACACATGAGTTATTGATGCCAGAAACGCGTCCATTGCATGCGTGAAAGAATGGTCCAGGATCGGCGAGATTTCTAGGTGGAAAAAGATGGAGACTCTAGTAAACGACGCCATGAAGAGCAGCTCCAACAACAAGACTTCAGCTCCGCAAGGACCTTGCCCGATCAATGCTCGGTGACATCTTGACTGAAATGGGGGACCCACTCTTAAACTCGGCTCTAACGGCCAAGTAGATGAACGCAAGCCACCCGAACATGCCGATGACTGTCTTGAAACACATGCACGTCGGCGCCGCCATCGTAACCCGAAACAAAAAAACAGTCGATTACGGACCTGGCAGAGAAAAAATCGCAGGAAAGAAAAGACCGGGGAAAAGCGATGCTGGACTTCAAGCGCCAAAAGCTTGAAGAAATCTCAAAGCTCAGAAGAGAGGAGGTGGAGCTGAAGAAGCTAGAACTTGTCGAGAAGGCGCAACAAACAGATCGAGCACACGAGATCAGGATGCGTGAAATATAAATGAAGCAGAACGCGTACAAGACACAGATAAAGCTCTAGCTCCGCGAGCTCGACATCAAATTAAGAGGAGGAGCTAGGTGACAGCGTATTTGTGTTTTTTTCTTTCCGTGCGTTTGGCAAACTAGTGACGTGAGCTAAACGTGAAAAAATGAATTTAAAAAAACAAGAACGAGACGAGCTAGCTTAATCCTAAACGAGGACGTATTCAGGTAAACCTCCAAAGTGGGAGGTGCAGAGCTGAAAAACAAAGTAATCGGGCTACCGAGCCAGTAGCACGGCAAGCAGCTGGTTAGACATACACCAACATGCCAGATCGCCTCCACGGGCATGAGTTCTATCTTGTGCTGCTTGTACCAGTCAACATACGCATAGTTCTGACAAACTTGCGAGTAGCCCCACTCCACCGATGTGCGGACAGCAGCCATTGTTCTGTTGAAAACTTGTGCCCACTGGGGTAGATTTCGGCCTTTAAACACGTCACCATCACGTTTGTGTTGGAATTTGCAGGGTCTCCAAACACAACATACTGGTTCTCGATGATGAGTGGATGAGCTCGTAGGAACTGGAGCAAGTTTGACTCCCGCAGAATGAGGAAATCTCCTCTGCGGCCATCTTGGCTGCGATTGCAGTGTGCAATTAAATCTAGCGTAAAAACGCAAAACGATTAGCTGTATCTCTTTTCTAGACACATTGCTTACGATTGGGGGTCTCCAGCGTCTGGTACGTTAAGCAGTGGAATTGCTTGTGACCGCTGTACTGTGTGCGTTGGAAATCGGTTGGCCGACTGTTTTGAGCCCTTTTCACATGTATTACGCTCCAAACACGTAGCCGATGAGGCACCGATTGTCTCCAGAAGGCTTGTGCATACGTTTTCAGCCGCTCTGGTGTCAACATTTGTGACAGCGTTACTCGAATTTTGTCAGAAGTCAATATCTTGTGAAAAATGTAGTTAAGGATCCTGCTCAGAGCATGAGAAAGTCTGTCGTAGCATTCCTGGAGATTGTCGAGCTTTCTTGAATATGTCATTCGATCGAGAATCAGGCAGATTTTTTTCTACCGCCGTAAATCGGTCGCCGTGAAGAGGTGTCATGAAAAAAAGTGGTCCATTAATAATTACGAGTCGTTTGATGCCATTTTGATAGAAGTGAAAACGAGTGCGGCAATCTCAAGCCGTCATCTCGTTTAGATTAAACGACACACCAGGAAGCATAGGGACATCCATGTGACAAAATAGACCAGCTTCCAAAGCTATACTCCGTGCGACTCCGTCTTGTTCTTCAGACGTAGTCATAGGAATTAGACCACGTCTTCCTTTCTGATGATTCTCTCCGATCCGTGAGCTTGGCGAGCTATAGATATTGCAATGGGCGGTGTAAACATGGCTGTCAAGCGCCTCATGCAGGAAGCAGCTTGCTTTTCGCGTTGAATGCGAATCTCATCAACCGCACTCTCCACTTCAGCAGCGTTTTGCAGCATGATGTCAACTGCAATTACTCCCAGTGTTGAAGCGAACTTAAGCGATGTTTGAAGCCCCTTTAAACACTTAAATACCCTCCTAGAAATGATTGATAAGTTTGGTCTACAAAACACAAAATACACTGATGCAAGTCGTCTTTTCTTAACTCCCTATTAGGGATTGCAAAAAACGTGTTTAAAATTCCCTTCGGATTACGCCCATATTTTTGACAACGACCTGCTCACTTTCAACGTAAGCCACCTCCGGAGGTGGCTTACATTTAAAATGAGCGAGCCCCTTTATTTCCTAAATAATCTCCCCTTCCAAAAACCAGACCGGCATGGAAATATAGGAAGGCGCGTGTATGGCTGCGTCGCTCTGCACCCGTCTCCGGCCAGAAGTCGGGTGCCCCAAGGCGCGACGTGCAGCACACATGTTGGAGATAGATGCCGCACAGAAGGCTACACTCATAGCACGGCGACAGTGCACCAGGGCACGCGCCCCTGTAGCCCGTGGCGGCGCCAGAGCAGTGTCTGTGCGAGTCGTCGCTTTAGAAAATGCAATTGTCTCGTCCTTAGTGCGAAATTGAGCCTCTTTGTTCGACTCCCCTTTTACTGTTTCTGCTCAGTAATTGTGCACTCCTCTGCTTACAAATTGGCCACGTCTCCGCTTATTTTTTTTGATCATTTCTTAATGTTCGACTCCCCCTAATGGAGCGAAATGGTGTACTTTAGCATTAAATGGAGTATATTCAGAAGTCCCCTGAATAAGCCCCTTTATATCGGATCGCATGGATTTGGTGAACAGTAGACAAAGCAAAAGAGCGCTGAGAATTTCCTATGCAAATTAATGAGGAGGGCTTATTGAGGGGGACTTCTGTACAGTCCCCATGTTCGTGATACGCAATCACCATATCTGCGACGTGAGAGCAAGTTCTAAATTATGCGAAAGTCCGATGATCGGAAGCAGCATTAAATGCATTACTTTGAAGTTTAATTTTAATATTACAGGCATACTGTACATGTACAGGTAGTATAAAATAAAAATAAAACTAACAATAATAATATTAGAGATCTTTCGGAGCAATACTTCGAAGTATGGAATAGGTAATCGCTGTCCGATAGTTGACTGTCCAACCTGGACGATGTGGCCCACGCACCGTATTCCTGCTTGTTAATTGGTCCAAGATCTAAATCAATCACGTATAAATTGGACAAAACAAAATCGAGCAAATAGCACTCGCGATCTTTAGCTGACGTCACAATTGAAATCTCTCCCTGGAGCTCAAGTGACTTCCTCCTTTAAGAATGAGCACAGACGTGGTGTACGACTACATGGTGATCGGCGGTGGCAGCGGCGGCATGGCCTCTGCACGTCGTGCGGCCACATATGGGGCCAAAGTCCTCGTCGTGGAGCGCGGCCGTGAATTCGACGGCATGGGACTGGGTGGCACCTGCGTCAACTTTGGCTGTGTGCCCAAGAAGGTCATGTTCAACGCGGCCGCCCACGTGGAGCACCTGAACCGCAACAAGGACTACAGTATCAACACGGCCAGCAAGGACTTTGAGTTTGGCGACTTCGATTGGGCCAACATGAAGACCAAACGTGACGCGTATATTAAACGTCTCAATGGTATCTACGAGCGTAATTTGGGCAACGCCAAGGTGGACCACGTCCAGGGAATCGCTAAGCTTGTGGCCAAGGACAAGATCGAGGTGGCCGGCCAGGTGTACACCGGTAAGCACGTTCTGGTAGCTCCTGGAGGCACACCGACCGTCCCGGACCTTCCGGGAATGGAACACGTCATCGACAGTGACGGGTTCTTCAAACTGGAGCAACAGCCCAAGAAGGTGGCCGTCGTGGGGGCCGGCTACATCGCTGTGGAGCTGGCCGGCATCTTTAATGTCCTGAAGAGCGACACGACGCTCTTCTGTCGCTTCGACCAGGTGTTGCGTAAGTTCGACCCCATTGTGCGCGACTTGGTCAACGAAGAGATGGAGAAGGCTGGCGTTAACTTTGTACGCAACTCCCGCGCAGTCCGCGTGGAGAAACAGGACAACGGCAAGCTCACGTACGTCGTGACAGTGGACGGAGAGGAGCAGAAGTTCACGGACTTTGACTCGATCGTGTATGCGATCGGCCGCTCGCCACGTACCAAGGATTTGGGCCTGGAAGAGGTCGGCGTGAAGCTCGCGGAGGGAGGATTCATCGAGGTGGACGCCCAGGAGAACACGTCGGTGGCCGGTGTGTACGCGATCGGTGACGCTACGGTGACCGGCTGGGAGCTGACGCCCGTGGCCATCGCGGCCGGCCGTCGTCTGTCTGATCGTCTCTTTGGCGGCGAGAAGGACGCGTGTTTGAACTACCACCAGATCCCTACAGTCATCTTCAGCCATCCTCCTATTGGCACGATTGGCTACACTGAGCCTGAGGCCATCGCCAAGTACGGCGAGGAGAACGTCAAGGTGTACTCGAGTAAGTTTGTCAACTTGATCCACTCGATGGCCGACCCGGAGCGTAAGGGCAAGACGGCCATGAAGCTGGTGACGGTCGGAGACAAGGAGACGGTCGTGGGTGTCCATGTGGCCGGAGAAGGCGCCGACGAGATGATCCAGGGCTTCGGAGTGGCCGTCAAGATGAACGCCACCAAGGCTGACTTCGACAACATCGTGGCCATTCACCCGACGGCTGCCGAGGAGCTCGTGACGATGGCCCCGTGGGGAATGATCAAGGACAAGATCGTGCTGTCCCCCGAACCAGCTCGTTCTGCACCCACCCCCAAGCAGTAGATTCATACTGAAGCGCAGACATTTTATCAGTCGAATATCAGAAAAAAAAGATAATAAAATGCAGCCATTGATAATGCAAATCGTACTTATGTTAACGGAAAGTTCTGTTATTTTTTTTAAAGTGAAAACATTCAGTCTACACTAGGAAGACGGATGTTTGGCGTCGGCAGGTTTACTCGACGTACGTGGAGACTTCGATCGCGTCCTTGAGGTCAGAGTACTCGAGCAACGACTCGCGGAGTACGGACTTGAAGTGAGGGTGTCCACGGACGTAGTCAACGTAGTCGCTGATGTGGGCGTAGACGACGTTGTCGGCCACCACGACGGATCCCTTTACAAATAACAAGCATCAGCACAATGCTCGGCTATAATGTGTTAAACTAGCATGTAAGCCCCGTACCGATCGAAGCATACCACTCTGCTCGATGACGATCAAGTCGCTCTTGTAGAGTTTCTTGTCGTGGTCGATGAAAAACACCTGCACAATACACAAGGAGCGTTAACTAAAGACAAGAAGATAGAGCAATTTTGTCATTCTCCATAGCGTACATCAACGTGCTCGACACCTTTCTCCTTGAGCTTCTTGTAGTTGTTTCCATACGTGCCAAGAATGATCGTCACCATGTCCGACAGTCCAGCGAACGTAATCATCTGTAGAGTATTCGACGTGGTCGTCATGCTACAGTTGCCATCGAAGTACCACACACAAGTACAGTACAGCATCTAAGCACCTTGGTGGCAATGGCCGCAAAGTCCGATGAGATCTCGAAGGAGTAAACATGGGCAGAGGGGCCAGACACCTCACGCATCTTGCTCGCAAAGCGCACGGCGCTATATCCGAGATGTCCGCCAAGTTCCACCAAAATCTATTTCCACAAAGATAATTAATTTCAAAAATGGCAACATAAATTAGATAAGGTCCAAACCTTTGGCTTTGCTTTCTCTAACTCCTCGTCGATGAGCGCTCCTTTGACGTCTCCGACGTTCATCATCCAGTGATGCTCATAGCCGAATGTGTCAATCGCTTCCAGAACGGACTTGGGGTCGCCTTCTTTGGCGTTTTCGTGAACGAAAGCCAGACACTTCTCGCCACTGCGCAGCCACAATAGCAAGTTAGACACGAGCTAGCTAGCGCAGATACTCACTCGCCCCGAGCACGTTACATGCGCACGAGCTCGTCGTAAGGAGGAGGTCCGGGCTTGGTGGTGGCGACTCGAGGCGGCATTCTAATTGGGTGAGGAATCCAAAAGTGGGGAGAAAAAAGATTGGGCCAGTACGTGTTCTCAAATAATAAGTTGCTTAAGGAAGATGTATTATTAGGGGCTGCAACGGGAGGAAACTGAACGCACCCTCACGATAAGCTAGAAGTTATTAATTCATTGTATCGCAGCGCGTTTTATCAAGCTCTGCGACGACTGGTATGTGCTGTTGTATTCTGCCTGAAGTCAGCACACGCTCTAATCCTTTTAGTACTGTAGCACTAACAAGAAAAAAATTTGAGGACAAAAAAGAGGACCAAAAGTTGATGACCTTGCTTGGTTGGTAGATGCTCCTGTGAATGTAAATAGAGTTGCATCTCTGTATTAGCTCTCTACAAGCACACTAGCAACTCTTCGCTAAACATACGCGTTATTGCATGAGCTGTTGTGCCGTAAGGTGTCTGGAATGATTCCCCGGAAGTGTTTTGTCCCTTAAAATTAGGACAAAAGGCGTCAAATTCAAATCGGTGTCGGATTTTCTGTCCTTAAATGTCATAAAGTCATTTTTATGACAATTTAATTTGTCATAAACTATTAGAACAAATCTAATTAAAGGGCACGATGACAGATAATGTCTTATTTTAATAAGACAATATCTGTCTTTGTGTCCATCCTAAATGATTCTGAGTCTTTTATTTTTGAGACCACGCTTCGAGATCGCTGTTGAGCTTCGCTGTCATGGCGTCTGTTGCATCACGTCTTCTGCTACAAGGTTTATTGCACCAGCAATTCAACAGCGCTATTTCAAAGGTTGAGTTAGTTTTTACGAGTAATTGCCTCTGTACGAGAAAGAAGTTCACCAAGAGAATCTTTCCGAGTGTGGACGCGAGGAAGAACGATCTTAGGAATAACATGTACATCAGAAATTTCAGTTTTTTTTTTTGCAAGTAGTCTCAACGGCTACAGGTGTGGTTTTGGCCAAGCCGCTCGATCCGCAAACGCGACGCCTATTAAGAAGAACAACGCTGTGTAAAGTACAGCTATTACTTACCACCGTGTGAGGCGATCAAAACTCACGCAGCAGGTTAGTGATGGCAGACCCACTTTGGACCAGCGTATGCATAAAATCATCCATCCAATCGACGGATTGACAATCCCGACGTCGTCGATTTTGTTGTCGAGCTACAAGCTGCCGGGGCGAAAAACAAGATCATTATAGAATATTGAGACGTAGGACATCTACATTACCTCGATTTGCAATGTTCAAGTCCATTCGCTTAAGGTTTGTGTGGGTTTCCGGAAAACAAGTCATGTTGCCCAACATGCACAGCCTCAAATCGAAGCTGAAAGATAATCGCCGTAGTGCTACAACCGTGGAATCCAGATCGGAGTGCTGTTATTGTTCGTTCTGCTCTCAGAAAGGAAATACTACAACTCTGCGACTGTGTATGTGGACGAAAACAAGCGGTCCATACCGTCACATTTTAAACCTGTAACGGGCCAATTATCTCGTCCGGCCGTGGGGCGGGTCGTTGCTCCACAGTTCTGCGCTACGGCGTCCGCACTCCGTAACTTTACTTAATAATAGACACCACTGACTGACAGGATCCACTTGACCCTGTGCCGGAGCGTTCACCACTTGTGCCCGCTCCTACTTTATTAATCAGCAATAAGCTGCTTGGGCCACCTGCTAACGCAACCTACACACTCAACCAGGACTCGTCCTTGGACGATGCGCACGCTGGATTCCCCGTCAGTGCACACGCCGCCTTTGTACTCGCCCCAGCACTCAAGCAGTGCACACTGGATTCCCCGTCAGTGCACACCATCACCAACAAGCTCAACGACGGGCTGGACTCCTCGTCAGCACACGTTGCTTCGCCTCAACTCTTGCGACCTCTCGATCGCGCACTGCCTGCTTCCGCAGGCCACACACACTTGCTCCGTACCGAGCTGATTCGTTTACCGTATTTCGCATGTAGAGAGCTGCACCCTCATATGAGATGCACCTAGATATTGACCAATCACATTCGGCTATCTTGAATTGAGGAAATCGCATGTAAAGAGATGCACCATTCCTAAGCCAACCAAGTCTTTGCGGCAAAATTTGCGCCGGCAGTCGGTCATTTGCCATGTCACGCACAAAGCCTCGCCCAGTGGGCAGACCTCGTGTCGGTGGTAAGGGACGCCACCAGACCAAACACACGGTCGAGGGCATCACGGTGCAGAAGAAGCTACGGGTACAAGAAGTGCGACTTGCGTCTCGACACCGACTGCCTTGCGGCTGCGTCTTTGGTGGAGGAGTTGCAGCGACTATCGCTAGTAGGGTTAAGTACTGACGAAGATCACGATTTTGATAGATGGCTCACCGCAGAGGAGGATGGCAACGTGAGTGCTGACGTAGCCGTCGTGTAAATACACTTTTTGTAAAGGAAAAAAGGTTCCTGCATAATTTGATTGTGTCTTTTGAATATATATTTATCCGGGTTTGATTTGCTATGTGAACATTAGGTGCATCTCTCTACATGCGAAATACGGTACTCCCCACCGAGTAGGGCCACTTGCTCTCCTCTGTGCAGATCTACTTGCTCTCTACCAAGCTGATTCTCTTTGTTCTTCACTGAGTAGAGCCACTTGATCTCCTCTGCGCAGATTTGCTTGTGAGCGACCAAGACCGCCTCTCAGCACCTGGCGCACTGAATCCAACGTGATGCGCAGGCAAGCACCGCACTTCAATGCCACGGTCTTCATTTGGACATCCTCCAGCGCCATGCGCTGCCTCACAGAGCCCGACGACTCCGTACGCGGTGATCTTCTGGCACGCCACGTGCCACTTCTGTCGCGCTCCATCATCATCATCTGAACCCGCTGTGCTGTGGTCTACACCACGGCACGGTCCGTTACAAACCCATCAAACGCGCAGGGTTTTAGGCGTTGCCGGAGGTAATGGTGGCATACGCGACCTATAATACTAATGACGCACGGTACAAGCTTTTAGCTTGGTGATACACGACGTCTTCAGGCACGTACATATTTAATCTAGCAATTGCGCTTATCTCTTTGTATCTGGTTGTGGGTGGATGTGTCGGAAAGTGTATATGTGCCTTTACGACATGGGTGTACGTCGGTGTGCACAGAATGTTCATCACGTTCTGACGAGAACGAAAGCCCGGAGTGTTTATTCGACACTACCGTTTCGCTTATGTCGGCTAATTCGACTTGAAATACAGATCGTGGTTATTGTGGAGAAGGACTTCAGTGAAATCGTCCTTCTTCGACATGAATTTCTTGGAGCAACTGCTCGCTATTTGTGTTTTATATCTTCGGGGAGTGGTGAACAAGAATGGAGATTTGATCGAGAAACTGCAGAGGATTTTGCTCACGTAATGATTCATGCATCAATGGATAACGAATACGACACGGGGCACAAATACCTGTACTACGTTCTGGAGGGTTAGGAAACGAAGATGGCCGAACTCATCCCAGAGCCCGAACATCCGTTTTTGAAGTTCTTCCGTGAGAGTTGGCACAAAGAGAAACTTCCTATTCGAGGCCGGTTGATCTATTCGAGGCCGGTGTATTATTAGCCAATGCATACGCTGTATTACGATTTCCAGCATGTCATTTGTAGATATACAACTAAGTACGAAACTCACAGAAATTTATACAGATATGGTGCGAAATCCAAACTGCTGACGAGAGAGCGATCACTGCCAGAAAGCAGCGTTACTCTTAGCAGCTTTCGTTTCCAAACCAGGTCAATGGCACCTACCTACATGGTGGACTTAAAACAAGCAACAATCGCTCAGGGTCAAGCCGGCAGTACAGTGGTTGACGTCGCCGCTGTTACTGGCGTTCATGAGAGAACTATTCGAAAGTGGCTACAGGCACTAGCGGAGGTCGCAAACACGTGAACACGAGTAGTTCAGGGGCTAAGCCTTGCAAGAAGACGACATCAATGTCGCCAAGCGTTGACACTGATAGTGATATTGTAGATTCTACAGTAGTTTAGACACAGCAACTGTCAGTACGACCTCATAAGTATGTGGAGCTAAAAGATTGCCGTACCAAATTGGTTGAATCTGTGCGTCTGTCAATCCGGCAGCGTTACCCCCACCCTGCCGGGCAGCTCCACATCACACAGGAGGTATTGGCCTCAGCAAAAGGTGGGTGTGGCTAGCCATGACGCATGAGCAGCCGTACGAGGTTCTTCGGGTGGCAGCGGAGCTCCGGGGGATCGAGCAGAGCCGGCGCCCCGCTCGACATTTCGATCGCTGCCTGTGTCTTCTGGAAATGCAGTCTTTTCCAAAATGGCATCGCCTCTCAAACCTAGTAGCCTATGATAATGCCTTAAGTACGAACGATATGCACCGTTCTAGTAGACCTACCACTGATGCTGGTGTACCAATGAACTTACTCAAGACAAGTCTAATTCCGGCCTTTAATTGAGCCTCCGCCACAATTCCAGTGGTTTCTTTAAGTAACAATAAAGCGACCAACACTGTCATATTATGTGCCAATCACCACCTTAAAAAACGAGGGATTCCGGAGGTTTCCAGAACTGTCAAAACTTACGACTTCCGAGACTTCAGTCCGAAGTAGTGCCCTTCCGAAAATTGCACCTACACACCGGCCTCAAATTGACGACTTCCAGCGATGTGGAGTGCGTACACGATTATGAGGCTCCTCACATGAGGAATACAGCAAATAAACGGTATGAATCGATTTGTATGCCTGAAATCTTTTACCTTCTAGGAGATGTGTTTGGAAATATTCGAAGACCTGTGTGGCAGCAGAGAAGCGAATAATATCAACTGCAGCAACGAGCAAATTGCCCAATTTATCCAGGTCACTCTAAGGGAGTGGCAAGAGTAGACAAGTACTCCGACACTGTGACAGGTGGCAAAAGTCGCTCTGTAGATGTGCACCATACCGATTGCCACACCGTGGAAGTGATACAATTTAATGCACCGGCCGTTTGACCAACGAAACGGTCAAGATCAGAGGATATTCGCAGCTGCAGCTACGGTGAGGAGCCACCGTTTTGGCTGCTAAAAGTACTAAACGCTGTGGACATCCAGGAGTGAAAAAGACCCAGAGGTGAGAAGAAAAGAAAGAGTGAATAGCCGTATCTGAAGAAGCGAAGTAGCTCGTATACGAGCCGTCTTACCTCAAACGAGGCTTGTTGCAATTAATAAGCCGATTAAGACATCTTACAGCCCAGAGTCCGCCTATCAGCTGCTTGCTATTTTTGTGAAAAGGTCGTCGATGTCATAAACCAGGTCATTTCTAAACTTGTCGAATGCGTCACGACCGTCAAGTTTGTATTCTAAAAGTGCTCGTGCAAAAGTGGCATTGGTCGTTTGGAGACACTGGAAAACACTCATGAAAGCTAAACTAAAAAAAAATTAGTTTGTTTACCGAAGGTGGGTACGTTTATGAAGGACCGGCTTTATGTGATGACTTAGAACCACAAAGTTATGACGCAGCTTTCAAATTTTAAAAGTAAGGACAAATAGTTTACAGAAATGAGCCTAATTACCTTTTTTACCACCTACATAGATGATCCGGTTTTATTTGTAGATTTAATTAGTTTACATGACTACAATATCCGAATTTTACGGTGCATTAGATTAGATTTGCACAGAAAGTTCTCCGTTTTCTTTTTCGAGCTAAAAATCCGCAGCTTACCTTGCAGTCTGACTCCTTTCATTTATTGAAATATAGTCTCAAAACATTTATTTACAGGCTGTCCTGTAAGTTAACCCACACAGGTTTTACGGGTCTGCTTGGGCCTCTACCTGGCCAAATCAGATCTCTTTCATTCAAATTTTGAAAGGCATAACAGCCAATCTGGGGCATTGTCAGCCCTCCATAATTTTGTGTGGTCATTCTCAGAAGTTCTGGTGGTGTTACAAAGGGTCTCATGGTGTAACGGGGTACAATCCAGTGTGCCCCATGTTACATAAAGAGTGACACGTCACTCTTGTGGACACCTGGTACACGGTACCAATTGCTCTCGGAGCTAGTCAGGGCATGGCTACTTAGCTCCACTATAGGTAACCTCTAGTTTGTATAGAGCATAAGATAATCTTACTTACAAGTACATCAGTCTTACATTTACGCTATCAAGTAGCTAACCGTTCCCACTGAGGCAGGGAACACGTGCACTAACGTTCACTCGGGTAGTAAATACCCTTAAGCACTTCCTCTGTGCAAGGTGCTGTGTGACCCCGTCACACTTGGTAGCACTCGTAGTCGATCCTACCCCATCGCGGGTAGATTGAACTACCTGAATCTTATGTGCGCTCAACGTTTGAGCCACGATGATCCGAAGCGAGTTTCCTCGCTTGAACGACTCACAGTACGAGTCTGCTCGGAAGATGGGAGGCATATTTGGACAAGATGTCCTTCGCAGCTTGGCGGCGGCGGCGCCTGCCGAGCAACTCGAGCGTGTGGCTGCGTTTGAGACCTACGAGCGTGATCTCATCGCTCACGTCCGTGGGAGTTTGGAGGCATCGATGGCCGCTCCCTAGACAACCAGGCCTTAGTCCGTATGGCTTACGGTCCCCGCGTTTGAGGGGAAGGAAGGAGAGATCCTTCACTTCTGGGTCCGTGAGGTGGAGATCGCCATGAAGGCGGGTCTCATCTCGGACGAACCACTTGGGTGGCATTTGCCCTGTCCAACCTTGGTGGACGTTCCAAGCACTGGGCATACACCACATCTCCTGGATGCTTTGCATCCTGGACTCAGCTGTGTGAATATCTTAGAGCCGCGTTCCTACCGGCGAACAACGAGTTCCGCCAGCGTTCACGCTTTCTCGCGTGCTAACGAGGTAAACGTGAGCTACAGGAGTACGTGCCAGAGATGCGCACGCTGGTGGCATCGCTGGCAGGGAATCCTCTGCCTGAAGACATCAAGACTACAGTCTTCATGGACAGCCTGAAGGTCGGTCCCGCTCGCATCCGGCTATTCCAGGTGCAAGCGACAACTATGGAGGAGGCAATTTGAAACGCCCTCCAAGAAGAGTACAACCACAAGCAGGCTGGTACTCCTTGGGAAGAGGAACATCGCCACAATGAGGATGGCGTTCCTCGGGAAACGGATCATTGCAGCAATGACGCTGGTGCTCCCGCTGTCACGCAGCCCGTTGATACCGGTGCGTACAGCGAGCCCAAACGCATGGACTTAAGCTCAGCCGAGAGCTTGGTCCGCTGCTATGGATGCGGCGGACATGGACACTACCCGCGTGTGTGTCCCTCACCAGTAAGAAGACAGCTCGTGGACCCCAGGTCCGGTGGCGCAGGCCACGACCAGGTCGACGAAGGCTCCTTTTCCACCAGTAGAGGCGGTATGCCCAACTGAAGAGCGCTAAGCCTTCGTGATGGGTGTGCAGACTGTGCGTATTACGGGATTTAGCCCAGAGAGACGTGGTTCTCTCAAACCGGTGAAGGGCAGTGATGGGCTGCTGGTAGTACACTCGGTGTACGGTAGTACGGTACCCCTTGAACGTTTGATAAGTTCTGGGGTGTTGATACACCGCCTGAACGTCGCTTAGCATAGCGACACCCGACTGCACTCTATGTCAGAGTGGCGGTCGTGGGATGGTCCTTACTGGTCTAGCCTTTGGTACCGTGAAGAAAGTACCAATGGTCCTCAACGGACCTAGGCGCTTGGCTCCGATGGACTCGCGCACCGCGGTGTCGCTTGCAGTTCTCGCCATGAACAACATGGCTGTGCCGAACATAAGGACAGCCCGAACTTTGGTGTGGCAAGGCTGAGAAGAGCCTGCCAGTCCAGGTCTATGGCGGAGCATTGGTGAGTCTTGTTCCCACCTCCGTCATGGTTTAGGCGTCTGATACAGACCTCCAGGACGCAGAAGCGTCACGGATCTGCCAACGCGCTGACAGCTCTGCGTACAGCAAGACCATGCTCCGCTGCGATAATGGGGTTTTGCCCGGCGTGTGAGCCTGCCACACCAGCAGCGTCCAACGCCGAAGGTCGTTGCGCCGTACGGGCTTCGACAGTGGCTATGCCTTTAAGAGCTAGCCAGGTGGGTAACTTAGAACCACCCGGTCGCCCAGTCCTTAACTGAAGTGGAAGACGCTAAATGCGCTTCCTCTGTGGATAACACAGTATCTCACGCTGTCGTCCAGACTATAGCTGAAGAGGAAGGCATGACCATGCTTCCTGCGTGGGAAACACAGTGCCACACGAGGTCTCGAGTACCGCTGATGTCGTCAACGAGACATCACGACGTGGGTGACGAAGTGCCACGTCGCGTCAGCCGCCACAAGTCGGGTATGAACGCTTTAAGCGACTCGGAGTCCAGGGCCCGGACTTCTCTGACTCGGTCGGCGGACACCAGCTCTGTCCGGTGTGTGTGCGGGTCTGTCCCGCCAGCTGATCCCAACACCGAAGGTCGTCGCGCCGTATGCGCTTCGATAGGGGTGGTGCCGAAGGGCATTCAACAGGTGGGTAACGTAGGTCCACATTGCGGGTAACAAGTTCCGCAAGCAGCGAAGCTGCTTAAGGAGACCGACATTCGGTGCTCCGAGCGTGAGTAACAAAGCTCCACAGACCATAACTGATAAGGATGTCGTTGTATGCGCTTCCGGTGTTGGTGACAGCGTTCCACACTCAAGGCGGCTAACATAGCTCAATTTCAATACCTGACACCAACGCGGCAGTGGCATGGTGGTGAGATATGCCCCACCACGGTCGAGTACCATCAAGGTACATGGTGTCTGTGATGGACACTGGTATGGGTGCAAAGGATATGTACCATACCACGTCCCGATGCGCTCTGGTCGTATACGCTATGAGTCAGCGCATGTACCGTGCATCGGCACTGGCTGCTGTCGAGCAGCCTGCCAAACGTTCCATGTAATGAACTCGTCGTGCATGACACACATGAAGTGCACAGAGCACTTATGGTAGCTGTGGTACGTGTCGTACACAGTGTACCTCGTTTACGGGCCCATGGACCTGTACACTGTTCTTGCACATGCGTCGTGCATGATGCGAGCACTGGCCATAAATCCATTAAGGCGACAGCACAGCAGAAGCTGTTGTCGCCAGACATGGCAACCTTGTCCGTACCATAGGTTAGCACTGGACGGTACATCGTGTCGATGGGAGACACCTGCACCACGGTTGTGTACCGTCACGGTACACGGTGTCGATGAAGAACACCTACGCGCCGTTGGAATGACGACCAAAACGCGCAGAGAGCGTGGCAGAAGCTCTACCCACAAGGATGAATCCTTGCAGGAGCCAAAGGCATGGTCCGAGGTGAGCTGAGAGCTTCCTCTAATGCTGGGGCAGGTGTTGCCCTTCTCGGTGTCGTCCCTCGCGGGATACATCATGCTCCGGACGCGTTCGCGAGGACTGTCGCGTCCTCTGGTGCGAACTGTGGGCGAATGTCACACGTTCGGATGTTATTGCACCCTGTGCCAAAGCATTGTACGCGCGCTAGCGCAGGAGCTAAGGCAGCTCTGAGTGTAGGCTTTGCGGTCAACACAGTTGTGAGCATAGGTATGCAAATCTCAGTGAGATTTAGAAGCACAAGTCACTGTGGGTGTGACTGAGTCTCATGGCTGCTCAGTATGAGAATTCACCTTTGGGTGTTTAATTCTCTCACTTCTGATAGGAGAATCAGTTGTGATTGGAGAATCAGGTGATTCTCAGTTAAGTGGGGGAGGATGTAATGGGGTAAATCCAGTGTGCCCCATGTTACATAAAGCGTGACACGTCACTCTTGTAAACACCTGGTAGACGGTACCAATTGCTCTCGGAGCCAGTCAGGGCATGACTACTTAGCTCCACTATAGATAGTCTCTAGTTTGTATGAAACCCAAGCTAATATAACTTATAAATACATCAGTCTTACATCTACTCTATCAAGTAGCTAACCGTTTCCACTGAGGCCGGGAACACGTGGACTAACGCTCACTCGGGTCGTGAATACTGTTAAGCGCTTCCTCTGTGCAAGGTGCTGTGTAACCCCGTCACACATGGAGCCCACAGCAGACACGCTCTGCCGCTGGTGTGAAATCGCCCCTTGCGAGTGAAAACTCTACGAAGCGGAGCTTTGGCTGACGGTAGGGAGAATAAAGCGCAAACGTCGGGGAAAGAAGCACCAGAATCGAGCCTTGCGACAAACCTTAGGACGGATCTATATCTACAAGAAGACAGGTAGTCTATGTGGCGCTGTTCCTAAGCGTGCTGCAAAGAAGCTCAAACAATACTGGCCAGACCCTCCGCGAAGCGTAAGTATGTCTATTCAATTAGCGCTCTGGGAGGTTAAGCTGCTCAACTGGTGTGATGGCTCTGCTACGCTTTTTTTGTGTGAAGGTCTCTGATTCCTCTGTCGCCTCTCTGCAAAGTACTTCCAGCGTGCCTCTCAATTGAGGTGAATGTTGAAGCACCGCTTGGTTGTGAAAAGCAGTAAAGAACTCGACGCAAAAGCCAAGCTCACATTCTGTACATCCGTATCTCAACGTTTTTATGTTGCGCAGGCTGCAGAGATGACAAAGCAGTTTTCCGCTGCTATGAGCAGTAGAATTTGGAGTGATCATGTGAATGCAGAAATCAATTCCCACAATTTGTTCCAGTATTTCTTGAGAACGCTTTTTTTTCGCGAAGCACGTCTGGTTTTATTTTGACGCTCGCTTCTGGTAAGGACCTCAGCAACTCGGCGTTTGAATTCTCGCAATGCTAACCCATGCGTCGCTGTAGGTCGTATTGTTGTTAGCAGCGTGTGAGCGTTGATCATCGTAAGGCTCATAATCCATGTAAATATAGTTATGCTCAGACGTTTTTCACGTCTCCGAGTGGGCCTGGGTACTGCGCAGCTGATCCACGCGATCAACAGCATTCATACAAAGATTGTAGGCTGATATTACTGTCGGAGACATAAAATTTTTGCGATGTAACATGCGACCCTCTGTCCTTTTTTAAGAGGGTAAGTACCGTGACAGCAATAAACAGCTTCAGGTGAGGTTGACGGGAGTGAACGCTTCAATGGTGTCGCCTTCAGACCATTCGTGTAGAAATCTACACCGTTTCGGTCCTTATAGATGATGTAGCCTGCGTTTTCGCCTAAATAATCGTTGGTTCATACGCTGTTCGATTCGCTTTTGCAACGCGACGTTGACGCTTTTCGGTGATCTTTATGTTTGGCTTCCCAACCAGGCTCCGGGCTCACAGCCGCTACCATCACCGAGCTTTCACGATTTCCAGCATCAACACGCTCAAGCACCACTGATCTGCTGAAGTCTCGTCCTCGACATTGTTTCAAATTAAATGCACTCTACCCAAAACGTGACTATCAGACTAGTAGTCGGCAATATCATTCAGTGGACAGATGCTCATGGCCAGCTCCAGACCCAAATATGCGTTAAATTCAGATTCTGTAATTACTGTACGTTCTGCCTTCACTAGCACAGCAGACATCCATCTCCGCAGTCTCTTCTTGAAAACACCAGTAAAAAAAAAAAAACATACTCGGCGTTTTTGTCGTAAGCTGAACGCACTTGTCTCCGGATTGTCACGTGAAGCCCGCTTTGCTCACGCATTGTATCCATTTACGCCTCGGCGATACTTTCCGGTATAGGTAAAAAGCTGCCTGGGTCTTGCTCTTGGTCTCCACCGCCACACTCGTCCCTTTCTTCCTAAGCATCCGAAGCTATGTCTTTATTAGCCGTATCTACGTCGGCCATGTCGATTGCAGCAGGGCTGGCAAGCTCTCAATCTCCTACCAAGGAGTCAACAACTCCGATCGACTCTCCAGCTTGTTCCGTCATTGTCGTTGCGTGTTATGATCTGTTGTGGATATGGAGAAAACCTCTAACCTGCTTATATCACGAGGCCAACATGGGGCATGCTCTATTGGAGGTCTCTAGAGACCTCTATCGACGTCACGGCTTCATCTGTTAATGAGCGACGAGGTGATTTGTCCAATGAGAGTCGCTTATTTGATCTGTTAGAGGTCTGTAGGGACCTCTAATTGGCACGGTAGTTAAAGGTTTAGGCCGTGTTCGGTTTGCAGGGGAAAATCCAGCTTGTTTAAAAAAAAGCTAAAGCTGTGGAACAGTCGTTATGTTAAGTAAAATAAAGATAAAAATAAGTGATCGTGTTCCATCAGAAAAAGGCTGGATTTGAAGGCGTCTGCGACCGCCAACCATTATACTCAGGTAGACAAAGAAAAAAAGACCAATCACCAGGGAAAAATGGTAGACAGCGGCCAAGACGATGACGATGACCGGTGGCTCCTCCAAGCGCTTGGTAAAATGCAGGAGGCGGCAACTCAAAAGCAAATAGCACTCAAGGAGCCCATACCACGGCTATTGAGCACAGAGACCCCCCAGCCACATTTTTTTTCAGTCAATCCACAGCAGTTTTCGTCAGTGAGTGTAGGAGCATTGATCTTGCTGTCCGAGCCAGCACCACTTACGTCACATAGTCTCTTGAATACATCGTATTCGTACATCAGTCTTGAATATTTAGTTTTGCATTGGTCTGCCAAATACAATAATACGGTCAGTACAATAGTGTCGGATAACTGAAACCACTAACCTTTGTCAGCAGGGATTCCCTCTTTCGCTAGGCGCGTTACGATAAGCGCCCAGCCCTTTGACTTGACACCTTTGTCGCTTTTTAAGGAAGCATTGCTGCGCGCTGCAAGGTAGCACTTATGCAGCGCCTTTTCATCCACACGCCTCCAGACCACCCTTTGTTTCTTCGTCTGCTGCTCCATCCGTTGGTTTTAGAACTACTGTCACTGTTTTAAGGGGCAAAGGAGGACGAATCAAAATTCAACCCAGAGCTGAATTTTGAAACCAGTCGTTTGGAGCTATCCTGTTGGATGTCATTTTTTGTGTTTCTTAGCGGAATAAAGCTGGTTGAGACATTCCAGCTCTTTAATAACAATTACAGCTGGTTTTAGCTTAGATCGAACACGGCCTTAATGTGTTGAGATTACAAATCTGTGTGGGGCTCGAAGCATGTTTTTAGTAAAATAAATTTATTGACTTCAACAGGCAAACGATCTGGATAAACGATAAAATGGCATGCTTCGTTCCTTGCTTAGTGCTAATAGCGGGTTGGCAGCTGCCAGTGTAGCCCTACCGCGACCCCGACTCTGGACGGCTCCGACAAATGCATCCAGCATTTACATCCGACCACTGCCACTGTCGCAGCCAGACTGAAACCACTCACCACTCGGAGTCGGCGGTGGCAATGACTGGATACTGCATAGAATATATGTGAATGTCATTATTGCTCTAAACAATATTAAACATTAGTACATAATTTATATATTTAACAACTTGGGCTGCAGAAGCGGCACCTGCATCGGTTTTAGAAAAGCTGCCAATCGCCGTGGATTCTGCTCGCTTTTAAAGGAAGATCACTCTTGATGCTGTTTTTATATTTGGCGCTGCCAACTGCCTTAGTCGACGCACCGGCCTGCAACTCAGCTCGTCAATCATTCAGTAGCTGCCCTATCATACACTTCAGGCTACGGTACCATCGACACAGAACACTTGTGACTAAGTTCGTATACAGGCTTTGTATCATGACGTTGAATAAAAAAATTGGGTTTTGCACGAACACTTGATAATATAGAGGTGTGAAAAATGTGCTATGGAAATTCAGGGATTCTGTGCCTCGCTGTAACAGATTCTGTTGGGAAAAGTAAGCTTTTGTTTTCATCAGAGATGTCTAGCCGGAACGACAGGCAGATATCAAAATATTTGAAGTGTGTACTACTATTTTTAATAACACAACAGTAGTAAAGTTAAAGATAGCTTAGCGAATTATACGGTTCTGGAAATGTGCAAATGTTTGAAGGTCAAACGCCAGCCAATTTCCAATCAGAAGGACACGTCAATCAGGTCCGAACCGTGTGTTTTATTAACCCCCCCCAAAGCGAGCGGATTTCGTTGCGCCTATTTACCGAAACCCCATACACGTTATGGATAGTGGGTTACAATAGTAAGACCCAGCTATATTTTATCGTGTATTTAGCAGAGTCGGTACAGCGCCCCACCCCTAGGGTCTTCATTTCTCGATATCGTGTATCAGGTATACTAACATGTCTGCACTGTACGCGATAACGCTGATATCGTGTCCTGAGTGAACAAAGACAACACAACATTTGTACAAAAACACATCTAGCGGGGAGTGACGGGTCATATTTTTGTCGATATTTAGAGAAGGATTCCACATGGCGATCTGCACAAAAAACATATATTCAAATCAAGTTATTTTTGAAGCCGGAATATGTGCTCTGACGACGATCTCACTAGATGCCGTCATCGTTGGTGTGTGGCCGCCATCCCGAACGACCCTGAGAGGAAACACTTCCGATTTCAGCTCTAGACTGCGACTCCGAGTCGCTGGCATCAGAGCCACCGTCACTTGCAGCGCGTGCGGGCTTCCGGGCTCGAATTTTGCGCTTGCGTCCTGATTGAGGGATCATAGTTCCATTTTTCCAGTGTTTATGCCAGATATCCCAGCACGAAGTAGGTTCGCCTTTGCTGCAATGCTTCACCTTGTTGCAGCGGAATACGCGTGCGGCTAACTCGTGTCTTGATGTTGTTTTCAGCTTACATTCAGCACAGTAGAATGTCGTTTCCCCTCCTCGAGACGTGGCAGCGCCTTTTAGCACCGAACAAACCTTGCACGCACGCTGCCTACGCTTTCTCGTCTTATCGGAGTTTCCTTTGCGCCACTCGTCGGCCTGTACAGGCATGTGCGCCGCCCGAGCTTGTCGTGCCCGCGTTGGCGTCGCGTGATGCCCGCGGTGGCGAAGAAGCTGCACCCAATCTTCCAGTAGCAACTGACAGAGCTCTAGATGAAGCGTCTTCAGAAACGTCACGTGGGAAACCCTTGGCTTCCCGGTTGCCGCTCGATGGTAATTGTGCACGATGAAAGCATTAATGATAGCCATGTCTATTAGTCCCAGAAAGAGAGATTTGTAGTACTTCTTGTAGCGCCGAGCCAATTGCAGTGAATACCTAATAATACGTACAATACATGTTAAAACGATGACTTCAACGTGTTTATACAGGATATGAATACTTGCCGTTGTAGACGTAACTGGTCGTGAACGTCGACTCCGCCCATGAAAGTCTGATAGTCTTTAACGATCCGTGGACACATCAACTCTGTCGGATCTCCAGCTACTGGATTCCTACGCACGATACGGTCTGGTACTGCACTTCCTCCAGCAGCAAGCAGATACACCGCTTGATCATCCCACCAACGGACGGCCTTGATCGATGGCACCTTTTGGAGGGTGGCTACGTCATACGTTCCTTTGACGATCTGTGCTGGTCGCTTCTTTGATTCCTTCCTGCCGTTTTTAGTCTTCTTTGGTAGAATTGCTTTGCACAGCCCCTTTCTGTTCGTCATTATTGTGCCCAAACTGTAAAAGTTCATGGTCAGCAGCTGCATAGCCAGCACGACAGAGGTGTAAAACCTGTCGGTGACTATGAGACGTCGCTCAGTTGGTCCGTTGACGCCAAAGACTTGACGTAAGCTCCGTACGACTGCGGCAGGTCCCGATTTTTCATCACTGGGTGTGCTACTGTCTTGCATTTGTTGCTTTCCACAATAGACTTCAAACCTGTAATATACACAATAGTTCAAAAGGTTTTAGCACGCCGAAGACACGATAAGGTAACTTTGAAACCAAAAAAAAAAAGAGCGTGCCCGAAGGCACGCTCTTTTCCTTACCTGATGCAGTATGCAGACTTGGAACAGCACAGCATAAAAAGCTTTGTGCCCCAGCGATGGGGCTTGTCCTTCATGAAGATTCTCATCTTGTTGAACGGAGACGTGCACGGAAGCATCGCTTCGTCAAACGCCATTATTGGAGGTGGGATGAAACTGGCCTGAAATGTTTCTTGCAGCACGTCAATCACCGGGCGGAGTTTCCAAGCTCGATCGGTATGCGCTCTTGCGTCAGCATTGCTGCTAAAGTGGAGATTCCGCGAGATATGATAGAAGCGATCTCTAGTCATAAATGCGTTAAAACAGCCACGAGGAATAGCACCTTCATCTGTAGGTTATCAAACCTCTCTTTGTTGGGAGCTATGGTTCTTGCAATACGTAATCCAAGAAAAATAGCAATTTCTCGTCCTGAAATGTCCTTCGTGTTCAGCAGCTTAGTCTTTATGATATCCGGAGGTGAGACATGGAAATCAGGCCTTTTCAGCTTCCTATCTAGCTGCTTGGCGTGTAGACTCTCCACTCGCGCGTCCAGGTTCTCCATAAAGTAGTCGTTACTAGCACCCGCAATTCTTTCTAGTAAGTACGGCGGGACGAACTGAAAAAATGCACCAATTGGGGTCTCGGCAGCGCTCAACGCTGCAGCAGTTGGTCCATGTTCACCGCGAAATAGATCCGGATAGTCAATATTTGCCCAATCATCGCGACGCATGTCGTAGGGTTCATCCATGTATGGGTAAGGCGTCTGATTGTGTACTGGAGACCACCCGTTCTCCTTCATGTCGGCTAAAACATCAGCCTTGAGGTTGCCACGTGCAATCTCGTGAACACCACCTACTGCTTCAAGTAGAGACGCATCAAATGGAAGCTCAGGTGGAACGACATCTTCATCTTCAATGCTGGGATCAGGCTCAGCGAGCTCCAGCTCTTCATCATCGTCGTACACAGAGAATCCTCCCCCCTCCTCGTCCGAATCAAGACTTGCAAAGACATACTTGTCATCGCCGGGCGTTACAATGTTAGGATCGTCTGTTAAAAATATACATGATAGTTGTTATTATCATGTATGTGTATCATGTATACAAAGGAATTGTATATCGTGTACATACACGTTTGAACCTACCAGATAAAGCCGAACAGGAAAACGCACCGCTCGATGCCGCGTCCACGCGATCGCCGTCTGCGGACTGTTGCACATTTGTGGGGCTTTGCGGAGAGTCGTTAGAGTCATCTGACTCATCACCCAAACAGTTCATACAGATTGCGCCTTGAAGTGGTTGGCACAACTGGAAAAATACAACGTTGAAAAGAGTTAGCTACAACACCTTCGAATTGTATGGATGGCACAGTAAATGTACCGGGTGTGTCTGGACTTGACGAAAATAAAGCATCGATATCGTCGTCAGCTTCATGCGGCGAAGTAGTAATTAGCGGTGCACTGGAGTGAGATTGCATTGGAGAGCTGGGGTGCGTCTGTTGTCGTACTGGGGTGGTTGAGAGCGGCTCTTCACGCACTGTACTAACTGCACAATACACGATAGTGTTAGACAGGTACGGTGTAATGTACAGGCGTTGTAAAATATACCTGTTGGAGGTGTAGTAGCGTCATCAGGTGGAGTGGCTCCATCGTCTTGCCTCGAGGATGCGTGTGTGGCGTCGTCGGTCTGTCGTTCATCTTCCTTTTGCCTTGCAAGCTCATCTATACACGCGTCAACGGTTAGGCTCAAGTTTTCAATACATCGTTAGAATAAACAACTTACCAAGGTCTAGTCGATCCAAATACGACATCAGCTCCTTCTCCCCTACAAAGAAGTCTATTCCGCGGACGTCTGTCTTGCTTTTACCGGGCTTCAGATAGGTGTGGTCATTTGAGAGGCCTGTAGGAGGCTTGGAAGACCAGCCTTCTTGCCGTAGTTCCTTCCACCGGGCCCGAAAACCCGACATCTGACTGGGAGCGGGAGTTTTTTGAAATGAGCGCCAAAATGAGTGGCGTTGAAAATCCCTGCAGTTTCTTATATTGATTTGGCGTGAACCACATATCGCTGAGTTTCCTCAAAAATTTTATTTTATGAAAAATTGTGCAATGCACCGCCTGCGCACATCGCACCAGGAAGGATGGGGATCAGGCTTCACATACCTATCCCTCTTTGGCTTAGCGTTTGTATGACCGTATACAAAAACAAGGTGAAAAACTAGCAGATCAGTCATGCACCATTTATCGTGTATTATACAGGATAAGCCCTCCCTACGAAACGTGTATAATACAGGCCGTCGCTTTGGGGGGGTTAATACCGACTTCAGCTATACAGCTTAGCTAATCGCTCGAGATGTCAACACTGTAGGACTTTTACGACAATGTTTTAGTCACGAATTATGTGATAGTCGGCCATCCGGGTCATTTACGCGTTGCGTGCCGGTTTGGCAGCATTTGCGAGATGCACCGTCAAAAGTGCTTCGCGTTGGTCCGAGGGGAGGCGCAGATATTGCAAATGGTGCAAGGCCTCTTCCATGGTCTTTCCCTTCAATTTTTCCATGATGTTTTTCACTTGCCCAAATGAAAATGGGGTTCTCTCTTCGTCTTCTTCACCTCCGGGACTCCTAAGGAATCTATTGAAGCTTCCACCAATTGCTTTGATAGAGTGAGCGGCTTTTGGCAAAACTTGTTTCGAGGTCTGAGTATCAGTCGACTCCGTAGCTTCCAGCCCATTTGCTGTACACGCGGAAATAAAAAATGTAGCCACTAGGAAGGCGAAGCGTGTGCGCATGCTTGGAATCCTTTGGCAGTTGTGTGCGTGCGGGGTCTTGACGCTTGATGAGCAAAACTGGAAATGAGTTTGCGTTTGTCTGTACTACAAGTATACGTACACTCTCGACTCAAAAGAAATTTCGCTTCGTTACCGTAATCCTTGCTAAGATACCACCTCCGCTCAGAAAATAAATCACCTTTCAAAAAAATATTTCGCAGCGCTCCGCCTCGTTCTTTACCATGATTATAAAGTTTGCGGAGGGCTACTGATCCGGTACTGTGCTGCCACCTTAGCTGTGCCAAGCAAGACTGCATTCAAGGAGCTTTGACCTTTGAAACGATAATAGACCCGTTCAGATTGCTCAACTGCGGGTGTGCTTGTTCCACCACATCAGTGTAGCTGCAGGCGTTCTTGTTCGCCATTTCAGCAGCAAGTTCGTAAAGACTACTGAATCCGTAAGCCACTGCAGAGACGTTTTGCCTCGAGCATGCGCTAGACTTGATTCACGACAGCGGATGTCGTTGAGCGACAAGCGTGAAAACTTCGTCGCAATCATCCGCTCGATACACAGGCCTTGACCGGCATCAGCAAAGTGGACATGTTAGGTGTCCATACCTTCACTATCACATGCAATAAGCGGGGGCCGTTGCAAGGTGTCTAGCAGCTAACGTTGCCTTCAGCAGCCAGCCCAGCGCACACCAACGTCTGTCACGATGGACACATGATTAGGATCATTAATAGCGAAAGCGATGCCCTTGCTGACTCACCTGTCCTCTCGCATTCCACCTTTAGCTGTAGGGGGCCACCGCACGAACGAAGTGAGCGATGGCAAATGGGCGGGAGATTCAAACAGCCAACAGCCTTGCAGGAAATACATCGCCTTAGACGGGGTACCGCGGGAATCAGTTTAGCTACATGGCACACTGCTAAAACACTTTTACAAGGGTATGGAGTTTAAGCAGTCTGTAATCTTACTGGTAAGGTGATTTATTTTCCGAGCGGAGGTACTGTAATAATAAATACGCTACTTTACCTAATTAGCGTATTTTCTAACTTCCGATAATCATTACTTCACAATCAATTAGCATCACCCTCCATCAACCCATCTAAGATGGATCTTGGCCCCAAGCAAGATAATCGCCCGCTAATAACAATGCGCAGGTTGGTCCTCAGCAGGGCACGATGCAGGACATTTAGCAATGCAACCTAGTCGTTCATTTCGAAATGTATGACAAAATGCCTAGAATAGCTCAGTCGAAACGGAATGGGATACTGTCCGCAACGGACCGCGTTGCCTGGCAGGCAAAGCCAGCTCCTTCATTATAACGTAGTTCCATCTCTCCGCCGATGTTTCTCGAGTTGTCCTTCGCATCTTCGACCGAGGACAAGAAGATGTCTGCGTCCAAGGCTTTAAGAAGCTGGCAAAACGATTACGAAGACAAGGACGAAATGTCGCTTGATGAACTCATCTCCGACTTCCAGCAGAGTGCCACAAGAAGTCGATCAAGGTTGAGCCAAAGTAAACGAAGCTCCAACGCCCCGTCACAATCAAAAACGCCACCTTCAAAGAACTCAAAAGCAAAAGCAGACACTAATCGTCAGCGCGCGTTGAGACCACAGTCCACGAAGATAAAAGCAACTAGTCCAACTTTTAAGACCATGAAACGTGACGACTCCAGTGACGACGAAGCCGCAGTGTCCCCTATGCCTCGAATCGAGCACGTACTTAGGAATCGACCTTCATTCGCGAGTAAACGCTGCAGCGCCTGCTCTTCTGTATCAACGCAAGCCAAACCAACGAGGTCGACTCAAATGCGCAAACGTCAAGATAAGTCGCCTGTCTTGTCCTCACCATCACTTACTCCACCTTCGCTCTCTCCAGTCACGTCTTCCTCGACCACATCTTCTCCGCTATCTGTATCGAATGACATCTACACGTCTGGAACGCCCGATGAAGACTCCATCGACGCGTTGATTGGGAAAGAGATCCGCGATCTCAATGATTTGATCTCTACTGGCAGTCGAGTCAAGGCAAAATCATCAGCAACCGACGATGTTTCGAACGTGATTCGACAAAGTACGCGCTTCGGGAAGACATCGCCAAAGAATCTCCGTTCCTCGCTTCGACTTCGAATCCCCAGAGAGAGAAAAATTAGAGCATCCACGCCGGAGTCGCCTCCACCACCTCCACCTCCGGAAGATTCCGAAGACGATGAGGAAGACTCATTCGCTGAGGAGATCCGGAAGCTCCGAGAGAGTCGTCGGCTGAGCTCAATGGCCACTAAAACAGCCGAGAAAGAGTCCGAAAAAGAGGAAAGTTCCGACTTTTGTTCCGTGACTGCGTTGCGCGTCCGGAACGCTTCGAACACCATCAGTGAACTGCTTCTAGAGGCCTTGAAGCCATTTGAGGGCAAAGTGGGGGCAGACGAGGAAGCCAAAACACTCAAAGAGGAGACGAGTAAAGGTGACGCGGCAATACGGGACGCAGCGAGTGCTGAGCTGCAATGTGCCACTCAGACGATCGTGTCGCAGCTGGATCTGACGTTCGCCGACATGACGGAGCGTCGTAAGGCCGATTTGAAGGCCGACGAAGACGCCGCAGCAGCTGCGAAAGACGCGGAGAAGCGAGAGAAAGAAGCAGCTGAAGAGGAGAAGAAGACAGAGGAGAACGAGGCAAAGGAGAGCGAGATGGAGATACTCCGACTGATCCCCATGCAGGGCAAACTCCTCACGTGCTCAACTGACATTGAAAACGTGCTACAACAACTCGACAGTGCTGACATATCACACAATGAATTGAAGGTTGATGCCGAGATCAGAGCACTACGGAGCGTCACAGAGCGCAGAATCCAAGAGATCGAAGCAAGAATGACCGCGACAGCAGCGTCCAATCAGGAACCGGGTGTTGGCATCTCGTGGCGTAACGTCGACTGGGTTCAAGACAACCTCAAGGTGGACCCTGTACAGGACAACGTATCTTTATCTGAAGAGCCCGAAGATCCCACTGTAAACGTTGAGTCATCAGAAACGGAATCGTCTTTCGAGGAAGTACTACAGCGGCAGGTGTTAGAGAAGCTGGACCTGACTATGCTCAAACTCAGGCACGTCCTCGCTATTGACACGAAAGAAGCTGATGAGATGAAGGAGACGCAACAACGGGAGCAAGCGGAGCAAGAGCAACAGCAAGCGCAACTACAGAAAGAAAACGAGGAGAAGCAGCGCGCAACGGAAGACGCGGAGACAGCGAGACGACGAGTGATGGGGCTTTCATCCCTTGACGACGTCGAAGGTTGGCTCGACGAAGGACGAAGGCTGCAGGATCGACTCTGGTGCAGCCAGTCGCTGAACCGTTTGATGGCGACGATGGAGAACCGAACGGAGATAGAGGACGGTGACGAAACGTGCTATAACAATATGACACAGACTGAGACCGAGGGTCGATTTGATCGTCGGATGGGACCTCTGGGAGGGCAAGTTCCTAGTCTCCATGTCGACAAGGGGAGCGTTCGTCAACGCAACTATCCTGAGCGAGGGTGGGAGAGACCAGAACGACATCCAATTAGCACCAAAAGGGTGCAAGAGGTCAATACCCGAGGGTGGATACAAGTTGCGAACTGCTCCAGTGACAGTGAAGTCGAGGATGGTAGCGGATCAGAGAGCGACGGACAACGTATGGACCATCGCAAGAGCGGCTCTCCGTCTATGTCATGTCCTTCCCCAGGATTGATCAAATCGTCTCACAAGACGCGAGCTCCAGTCAAAGAAAGCAAATACCCACGAAACGATCGATTGCCGTCTAAAATGCAGCAAAACAGACGCAGACGAGTTGCTCGTGACATTCAGCATGAAGTGACTCGTACAATTCAAGCGCTGCAGGTGGAGAGACGGCGGAAGGCAACTTGGATCAGGAGTCGCCTTTGCAGCCCATCACGTCCAGCTTTCTAAGCACTTGAAATGACGTTTTAAACTGGCGGAGTGATGAGTCACGCGTGATGAGAACGCTAATGAAGTCAGACAGTTGTCTTCTTTTGTCCTCGTCGACAATTCTCATCTGCCATTGATGCTTCGAACACGTTTTTTTTTACTCCGGCTATAGCAATACTCGCACTTACTTTTCATCACTCTGCTGGCCACGAGTGCATCGGAAGCCACGAAGTTGGGTAAAAGCTAACAGCTCACTTCAATGGAGAGACCAACATTCATCAGAGATTCCTCCTCAAGTTAGAAGACTAACAAGGCTCTGAACGTAGAAGACGGAGAAGAAAACAACATCATCAAACGGATGTTACAACAAGAAGTCTTGAGCAAAGCGTTACTGTAATAGTAGCTGTAAATCCCTTGATTTTAAGACAACTTCGATGCGAGCAGTTAACATACGTATACTGGATTAGTACTGTAGCTCGTTAACTCGAGGTTCTCGATTACGCGATGAAGGACTCGTACTTAGCCGGGTTCCAGTCTGGGAAGAACTTGGCCACGCTCTCGTGCACCTCCTGCTCCGTGCCGGCCACACCGCGCCCTTCCTCGAAGAGGGTCGTGAGGAAGGCCGCAAAGTCCGTGTCGAACTTTTTCTTGTTCTCCTCGTAGTCGACGTGGCGGATCTCGATCTTCTTGTTCAGTTTCTTCTCCACCAGGTCGCGGATCTGCAGAGGCGACAGACGCTCGGCCTCGAACGGGATCTTGGCGCCTTCCAGTGCGCTCTTGGGGGCCGTCGACAGCACGTGAGCCACGAAGCGACGCACATCCGTGCGCGCCGTGATGCTGAAGGCCGTCTCGCCCTTGCCCACCACGTTCATGTAGCCTTCGTCGTAGTGGAAGTCCAGGAAGAAGGGCAGGAACTCGGCAAAGAGACCCGTGTAGAAGATGGTGAAGGGGATCTGGTGCTGTGTCAGCAGGTCCTGCACCTCCTTCTTGGTCACGTTCGGGCCCTCCGTCACCTTGACGCCGTACTCGGCAAGCACGAGCAGCTGGATTGGCTGCAGGGACGATGGCCTTCTGCACTGCCATGTTGAAGGGCGACACGGTGCTGACAGCCACTTCACTGCCGCTGAGCACCTTCTTGACGGCGTCCTCGTCCTCGTACGAAACCTGGTGCAGCGTGGCACCACGAGCCTTCAAGGCCTGCAGCTCCGGCTTGGACGCGTCACGCGTGAGGATAGCGACGGACACTGCGTCGCCCTTCCTGAGCAGCTCATCCGCGACTGTACCGCCGACGCCACCGGCTCCGATAATAGCGAACTTGGTGTAGACAGACATGGTTTGTAGTATAGTGGTGCTGGTGAGGACTTGAGTCTTGCTGCGACTTTTGAGTTATGAGGCTGCAGACACGGCTACAGTCCGTCATCGTGGAGAGCGTAGCGGTCGAGGTGTGATTGCGTCTCCCCTTGACACGTGCGCAGTAGATGACGCCTCGTCACTTTTGACTTGGAGTTGCTGACGTACTTGATGATGGCTTGGCCATGGTGAGTACCATAACGAAGCGGTCCGAAAATAAGAAGTGAATAATAACCGCGAAAATAGACGACGTACAGCGACGGGATGATTTATTGCGAGATTACCATATCCTGGAACTTCAACATCTGTAAGGAAGACTATACGTGGATGGTGTGCCCGTATTATAAGCTCTAAGGTAAAATGCCGGTTTAAGTCATTTGGATCAGTTTAAGGCGCACCAATAGCAGTCGTAGATGCATCTGATTGGTTATTTTTAGAGCGGCGCTCGCCTCCACGAATACCTGTCAGTTTTGATCTGGCTTCCAACCATGGAGCGTCGCACAACGTATATCAGCAAGAAGAAGATGGAATTGGTGAGGTCTATTCGCGAGGGAGGCAACATTGAAGCTATTGGCGAGGAGAGCGGTGTTCCAGTTCGAAACTTGTTCCGGTGGGTTGGAGAGGACGTTAATTGGCGTGAGAACGGGAATACTGGCCCGTACACCTTCCCACTCTGCCCAAGGAAGCCGAAAAAATATTTACGAATGGGTTGTGGGTCAACAAGTTGAGGGAGCTCCGGTTGGAAGGAAGGATATCGTCAGAAAAGCTCAACAGATTTCCAAGCTAGTTACAGGCGAACCAGTAGGCATGGGATGGTACCGTCGGTTTAAAGGAAGATTTCATGACTTGAGCTCTCGTGCTTCTCAGTCGGTGTCAAAGGTGCGCAATAATGTGACTGAAGTGGAGGTGGCTACACTTTTCAGTTCTTTGGCTAAGGCTATCGTGGAGGAGAACATGGATGGGAGCCGCATTTTCAACATGGACGAAACTGCATTTGAAAGCTCTCGTAAAATCACACGGGTCATAGCACTTAAAGGATCCAAGAGCGTATGGCATACGGATCCTACTACCAGCTTTCATCTCGATTGTAGCGTGCGGTAGCGCTAGTGGTTTCGTCGTTCCTCCGTTATTCATTCTACCCGGTGAGCGTGTGAGACCGAACTCTTAGAGCAATGCAGTATTCATGGAGCAGCAGTGACAGCTACTCCAAAGGCATTTATGACAGCGACGCTATTCGCAAAATGGATTGTTTTTATCGCTTTGTCGGTGCCCACACCTGTCAAGCGACCGCTACTTCTCGTCATGAATGGCTGTTCTTCTCATATTGCAGCCGAAATAGTTGAGACCGCTGATCGGATGCAGACCAGATTGGTGTGCCTACCTGCCAACGGCACACACTTACTGCAGCCATTGGATACTGCCGTGTTTTCTTCGTTCAAAAATACGCTCCAAGATCTTATTGATGCTATCATTCGAGCTAACGGGATTAATACTATCAGCAAGGAAAAGGCTCTTCAAATGACCGCACTAGCGTGGACAAGTTGCAATTTCAACAGCAATATCTCATCTGGATTTCAGAGCTGCGGCATTTTCCCGCTAAATCTTGTAAAAATGCACGAGAAGCTACACAATTTCCAACACAACGGAGTTTCCGCCACCGTCAAAAAGACTTCTTGGCTGCGATACAAGGAGACAGTACAGCACGATATCTTGCTTCTGCCTGCTCGCCAACACAAGCAGAGTAGGAAAAGAAAAACCAAGACAGTGGCTGGTAGATTGTTAACGCGTGAGATGCTTCAGCAACCTGACCAGCCCTCCCAACGAAACGCGCCGAAGCGAACAAGAAAATCGCAGAGAGACAGAATTTCTACAAAAATGACAGCGAGTGGTATGCACCACCAGGACCAGGAGCTTCATCAAAAGCAATACCACTATCACAACCACGAGAACGAGCACATTCACGAAGAGGAACAAGGCATGGAGAGCGAATTGGTGCTAGTGCAGCAGCACTCAGAAGTTGCTAGCAGTGATACGGTTCTGTTCGAGGTGAGCTTCTAAATACTCCGGATTTTAATACACCATCTATTTTCATCCAAGTCAAGGTTATAATTTTACGTGGGTTCTAATCGGAATTTACAGAAATGTAACAGGACGTGCACGATCGTACATAAAAGCCTCTTTTCCATACTCAAGTCAAGTTTAAAATTGCCTTAAACTGGCACACGACGAAAAAAGATGGTAATTTCAAACCGCCACTGATGGCCGAATAGTACTCAATTAATGTGTTGGGCTAACAATAAGAAAGACGAGATTCTGCTAATTCCAGTCGTGGTTGTTTTATTCTCGTCTTCAATGTCCGTTGAAAATTATGAGCTTTTAAAGTTGGTCATCTGTCACTGACTTAAACTGGCATTTTACCTTACTGCCACCCTGTCGGAGCCCATGGATTTGTCTAGTCAGAGATTGGTGCTGATATTACGCGATGCTAACAGCTCATTCGATACTGCCAGCACCATAATAACCTCTACTTATAGGTTAATTGGTAGTTGGAACGTGGAAGGACAAAGAAATGTCGGAATATTGTTAATTTTTACAATAATAGCATCGGGTGCACTTCTCTCTGCACAGCCTCGCTACTTAAGGACGGGTGATCACAGCCCAGCAGTGTCAGCACTGGTGTTTTTGATACTAATACTCTTATTAATAGTAGCGGAAGTTAGAAGATCGTTTCTAACACATTGGCTAGTGGCTAGAGTCACCAGGGGTTCTCCAATACAGTATTATACAGAATTGACGGTGGGCCCGCGCAATAATAAAAAGTGAAATTCCACAATTACCAATAAAAAAACTGCAGTAAGTATTGCAGTATTGCCTACAGCTCTGCGTCACTTCCAACTGAAGCTAACCTCGTCACATCCAATAAATCCCTGTTTGCATGCAAAAACATAATCAGCTCAAAATTGGCAGGTAACATGCATGTTCGCTAAGGTGTAAGCACCAGCTTACACTGCGAGAATAACCGCTCGCATGCATTTGATGTTGGGGGTAGCTGCTTCTACAACTCACTGTTGATAATATCACCACTATCTCCTCCATGCTTAGCGCTCTTGCTTGGACCAGCACAAAGAATATGCGTCGCGTAATCTTCCTTGCATGTCTTCATCTTGCTACAACTGCTTCAGGTCTCGAATCACTTGACCGCTGCAGCTTCTGCAGCTGAATGGACACCTCCGTTGATCATTGCAAGTTGCTACTCTGAGATAATGATTGGCTATCAGATTCATAACAAAGAGCTAGTATGGGCTAAACAGACATCAAGATACGGTGCTGAGACGTCCAATTGCTTCGTATCTAAAGTTTCTATGAGCCTACTTTTGTAAATTATACTGGAAATATTGGAGCAATATCATATTCATATTTTTAAGAAGGTTGCAGTAATCCGTTTTTATATTTTATAAAACTGATTTTAGTGATACTAAAAAAATTATTCAGACCCCTGAGAGTCACACATCGCAATTGTTAGAGTAGCTCAGTAACCCAGTCAGCCCTCCAGCCGGACGCGTGTGGGACTGTCTGGCCTCGAATATACGTGTATATGTGTGCTCCTTCGTTGCCTGCTGTTACTACGTAATAATAAGGCTTCAGCTAGGAGTCCGGTGGAGTACTTACGATATTTGCAAATTTATCCTTAAATGGCGAATGAGAATGATTCTGGCCACTTACTAACTAGACGACTATCTATAAAAACTCTGGGATCTGGAAGGAAGGGGGGGGCGTCAGGGTTTCCTAATAACTATGGAGCCAAACTGAACACGTAAGGCTCAGCCAACAACTCCGCATCAATATTCTGTGAATCGACCCTTTTTGCCGCTTTGAAACGGTAATTCGATCACAGATAAAACAAATCAATACCTACCTCCTCCCATCTCAATTTTACGCGTGGTTTTATGCTCCGACCATGCTCGATTTATGCTTTAAAACGATTGAAAGTCAAAGTGACGAAAGACGTGCATTGCTGACATTCGAGATTACTGCTAGAGAGATGTATGAAAACATTTAAAAAAAAGGTTTTATCCAGGTAAATACCAGGTATTATTGGCCAATCTCCAGTATATATCCTTCTCTTTAACCTCAAGCGGCGCTTAGCCTTTAAAATCGCTTGCAAAAGTTTTCAGCGCAGCTTGGTTATACCAGACTTAGACACGTCCATTGGCGCCTCGACCGGCATCGTCTTCCATTGCTGGAAATGCACAATTAAACCGCAGCTATCGCCATACTCCTTAGACTGTGATCTTGTAATACGTTTCCGGAAGTGCAGCTACATTCTCAACCCCAATGGTCGTCGAGTGCTTCGGGTACATGGTGGGGTCCATCCTGTCATACAGATGAATCTTCTTAGACGTTCCGTTGGCCACAAAACACACCCAGAGGGTGCCACTCAAGTTGATTGGCATCAACACAAACTGGTCTAACTGCTGCGAGCATGTTGTAGCTGCTGCCCCGCGAGCACCGGCTCCGCCGTGGATGGCTTCTTCAGCGATTTCTCCCTAACGGCGGCGGTATCGTCACCGTCGAGTTGTTCTTGTACGATTTAAAAAAATGCAAAAGTCACGCATGGTGGCGTCATTTAACCACGTCGAGCCTTGGATGCAGAAGCGATAAGCGTCGTGATGTCGAATATATTCATGCATGGCCAAGTTTTCAAGAAGACGTCAAATGTCACACTAACAACCACAGGTGCATCCACCAGGATCTTCACGTTGCTGCTCAGCCAAGTGTACAGCAGCACACCATGATGACGTGTATCCTGCAGATTTTACAGCCACTTCATTTGCTCCACATGCTCTTTTGTGTAAATGCTGGTCTTTTCACAACGGCACTAGCAACTAAATCCTCTTTACAATTGCTGACCAGCAGAAAGTGCTTCTTTCCGGTCACCGAGTCACGCAGCAACCTAAGTGCGTAGTCAAACGCTTGTTCAGGTAGTCGGTTGCTACCATTGTCCAAAACGTAGTTTGCGAAGAGCTGCCATAACATCGAAAGTTTTTTTGTAGCCTTGCCAAGCACTCGAAACGTCGATAGAAATTCCCACATCGTGGAAGCCCGGCTGAATCGCTTTGAAAGCGCTAGCAGCTCCACGCACATCCCGACCTCGAAGTAGACTACGCTGTTTCATTCATTGGTTGTATTTCATCAAATCGGCCTTTACCTTGGTTTACTGCTCCTTACAGATAATTTTAGACCGCCCCACAGGAACAATTATGCTAATAAGTTTGATAGTGATAAGTACGCTGGATCGGCTCGCTTATTGCGCAGCCACCACAGGCTTCTGGTCTAAAGAGATATCTTCCAACTCACCAGACCTTGGAGCATCAGCAGACCAGTGAAATCCACCGCCGGAGCTAAACCTGGCCTCGTCTACAGCTCCATCGCTACTTGTCCCCCTGTATGACCCCACTTTCACTGTCTCCATCATTGGGGTCACCATGCTCAGAGCGGTTCATCTGTTGCTGTGGTGTCATTGAGGTCTAGCCTTACCGAAGGTTATGTTACCGCTTCTCGAATCGATCCATGGCCTCGTCGTAGCGAGGTCTCCACTGATACGATTCAAGGCTTGCTGAGCCCGGCGATATTTGTCGTGCTCAGTTTGGTTTGGCGAGTATGCTATAAGCGTCTCTTTTAAAGGTCTTGGTAACAAAAGGTATTTCAATCTCAGCAAATACCTGCGTAGATATACGACACTTCCCGTACCACCTATATATGACAGATTAAATTAATGGTCAATAACTGGTCCATCGGGTGAAAACATGGAAAATTGTAGACATACCTGGATCCGTTAGCACCAAATGGAATACCAAATGGACTTCCGCTCGCCTTTCCCCACAGCATTGCATGACAACACCGAAGCTGCATAATAGACGTGAGCTCGCAATTACAATTAAATGTCTATGTACTGGTGATCATCTCTGTAAAGGATGACTGTCGCTTCATTGTCCACTAGTGTATACGAGTTTGCAATCTCGGGGTCTTTGGCAATGTCCTACTGAGTGTTGATGATGGCAGCTATCCATCGCATCGTCATACCGAGCACGATGGTCATCTCCTCCGATTAGTAGTATCCCTCAATGCGCTAGGCATCTTGACCTTGGAGTAGTATTGATTCTCTGAAAAGACAGGAGAGCCTCCAAACTAGCGTTCATACTGAGCTAGCCCTTTACCGACTGCTTCGCTTTGTTGAACAGGCCTTTCTAACGGTTGCTCGTGTGATTCATGAAGTGAGGCAGACTTTTTCGTTACACCATCACCCACATGACTTTGTAGGCATCCCAGTCCTTCTCAAAGTAGTTCCACAGATCTTGTCTACCTCCTCTCATTTATTTTTTGTCAATACATCAGCCTCGTGCACCCCGTACTTGCTGGACTTTCGAATAGTTTCTTGCAGTCATTTGATGACATGGAGGCGTACAAAGAACGCGGGCTTCTGGCAACTTCTGCCGAATGGCCTCCACTTCACGCAGGTCTATTTCCACGACCACTATCCGCACAAATTACCAGTTCTCGTTCGCGCACGTGAATGACCAAGACACTTCGCCATATGAAACAGTTGGCGGTGACCCGGGCTACCACAACGACCCGGACATCAATTATACTGTCGTAATGCATATGTATTATTAGAGTGTTTGTAAAATAGTCAAGTCAGTGATTAATATGGTAAAGGCGGTCGAATCCACGTCTGTCGCACCCACGCGGCCACTAACGTCCAAGTCCTTCATCCAAAAGTGGTCGCTGTTGTATTCGGACGTGTTGTCGAACTCACGTTGAGAATGGGCTGTTCGTAGCTGTCTTGCTGCTACTTGATCGCGTTGCAGTCGTTTGTGTAAGCCTTTGCTGTGTGTGTGGTGGCTGAGAGCTCTGTTGGACCCGGTGCTGGCTGGCTGGAGCCACCTGTACCGCCAATACGGCGGTCTACGTTTTGGTGAGGGTCGCTCATTGAGCAAAGGTGAGCGCTTTGGATATAGAGCTGTACGTCTTGAACAAATCGTCCTACACTTATGATGCAACTCCCGATAACGATAATTAATTCAAATTTGGTACTGGGAGTGGGGGGTGACCCGGGTCACCGCCAGCTGTTTCATATGCCAGTCCGCCTTTGTCTCCAATAACGAGTACTGAACGGGCTGGTCGCTGATCCATCGCCACCAAAAATAAGAGCCGGTATTGTGAAACTCAACAAAGATGTCCAATTTAAAAACTAATCAACCGCTGATAAGAACGTATATATATACCGAAAGATTGTTTTTGGCTGCGCAGGTCAAGATCTTGTCAGCGGTGTTTTTGGGCCAATCAAGGATCAACTTGCGCAACGGCTAACCCAAAAACAGTACAAATAATAAATATACAAGATAATAAGGTATTTATTTTAGCAGTCAAATTGTATGAGTATCGTTAGCTTTGCAGCAAAACATTAATATGCCCGTAGGGCGTGCACCTATATAGGCAGGTGTCTACCAGGTGGCGTGGGCTCAAATCCCACACCTGTAGAGGAGCTCGACAGCTTGAGGTAACTGTCGTGTGGAAGTCCTCCGTCAGATCTGAGACATAGCCAAGGATTCGGGTCGTCGGGCTCTTCGGAGTGAGTCTCCTATGGATCAGGCTGACTGAATGTTCACGGAATGATAATCCACCGTGGGGGTTTGGTCGCTAAGTCGTTTGGCGGATGGTAAATGGGACAATTCCCTGGCCACAAACGCTCTCGATTGGCTAGAGCATCTACTTTTATCATTTAAATAATACTTACCGTTCTTTAATAAAACCAAGTTAGTTTTTTTGCATATCGACAAAAAAAGCAAGATCTCTTTTTTTGTAGATTTGAAATTGCGAATGGATAACACACAAACACATTTGGGAACAGCTAATTACAATAGCCAGTTATATGAGCTTCATAAATCCTAGTAAACTGGAGTCATAGACCTAATTGAATCATTGTCACTGTCCGAGTCGTCGGAGTCAAGTCCATCGGTCTCAAGATCAGAACCGAGTCTATTTCCAGCTCCGAGTCTGACTCGAATGCTGGAGCACGCTGCGGGTCAGCATGTATCGAGACTTGGGCTCTACGATTTTAAATATCACTCAATAGCCGGGCATTCGCTCGACTTTGCTTCTCAATGACACTGATAAACCGAATGAGGTCGGGGTAAGAGCCAGGAAAAGTCGAGTTTAAGGTGCGGTTGTAGCGCTCGAGCGGGTTGTTGGTCCGATTAAAGACGTCCTTGCGCACGCTGTTAATGTTCCACCACTCCGGCTTAGATTTGTGAATCCATATTCTCTTGAAATATTTCCAGAATTGCTTCCAGTTGTCTCTCGAGTAGCTGATTCCCCTCTCGCTGTAGTCACGCTTAATCATAGAGCGGATCTCGTCGACACTTGGAGGTGAAATGTTCCTGCGGCGAATGATTGTCAATCTGTCAATACAGCCTTTTCGCATCACCAAGTCCACTTCATTTCCCGTAATTCTTAACTGCAACATTTTGCGACGGAGCGCTTGCTCGAAGTGAAAAGGGCATTCCACAATTCTTGCCTCTGGAAATTGATACTGTACAGCCTTAATCACTGCAGCTGCAAAGTCACAAACGAGCGCCGGGGTCAATTTTTGCTTTGAGGAGACGCAAATGTTGCTGAACAACCGATTGTACACTTGGGACGTTTTCCAGTCGTTAGTATATACCAAACTGGCAAATATAGCTCGGAGATGGAGTCATCGATCATCACAATTACCAGTTGGTTAAAAGGTGCTGGCACACATCGGTAGGTTGCATTGACAAAAATTGAGCTCTGGCGCTGCTTCATACGGTCCATGAGATGGAGGTGGAACCAGCCGACCAGTCGATGCCGTACTTCGTCTTCGTAGTAAGTCACATTAAATTGGAAAGACTTGAATCCACCACTCTCTTCAACGTCACAAAGCGATTCTTGCTCCAGCCGACCAAAACTCTCCCTTCCAAATTGTTTCGCTCTGGAACGATATAGTCGACCCAACAATTACTTTTGAGTTGCACTTCGGACTATTTCGTTGTCACCTCCGTCGAATTTGTCCCGGACCATGCGCCATACTTCGGTGGGAGTCAGCGTGACACCACGGACACAAACTTAATCCGTTGCCACCATCTCTTCCATACGATCCGTGATTGTTGGAGCTGGCCCAACGGGAGCCCGACGGAATTGAGGAACACAATTGGACATGTGCGCTCCAGCTTTAACAGCACCGAGGTCACTCACATACAGCTTTCCTTTGCATTTGGTGCGGCGATAGGCACTGCATCAATAATGAGTAATATCATTGTGGAAATGGTACCGAGCGTAGGAATAGCCGCGGAAATGGACACTTTTCGTTCCCAAAGTAGCAACGGGACGATTGTCAGGTATGGCTTCGGCTTGAGATGTCACTTCAAATCGATGGCCATCATTCGCTTCATTCTCGGAGTCTGATGGTTGGCTCGGAGTCATCCGACGGTGCGTCACAAAGGTCAGATCCGTCGAACTGGAAAGGGTTGGTTATCGGATTGTCGGAGGCGTAGGAAGAGTCCATGGTGCTTGGTACTATGGGTGTTGTTGATGTCCTTCGAACTTGGTTTATCCCAAAGTGCCGCCTTTGGCACGCTAAAGGTATCGGCTACATTAACGGCTCTGCAGCTACGATAGTATGACACGTATTAGCGAGCAAGCACAGGACTTGGCGTATGTACGATGGGAACACGAAATGACGCACAGAACTTTCGAAAGGCGGTCCACAAACAAAAACGACACCAGGATACGAGGTAAGAGGTGGTTTATATGTTTCTTTACTGCATAAATACTCACCTGATTAAAGTGATGATGTTTTACTCAAAATTGACCACTAAAATGGTCAATATTCCATTTCGATCGCAATTCGACCCAAAACAACGTTGACTCAATTTAGACCTGCGCAGTGGGCGCCCCATATAAAGGCTATCGTTTTGGACAATGGTAGCAACCGACTGCCTGACCAAACGTTTGACTACGCACTTAAGCTGCTGCGTGACTCGGTGACCGGAAAGAAGCACTTTCTGCTGGTCAGCAATTGTGAAGAGGATTTAGTTGCTAGTGCCGTTGTGAAAAGACCAGCATTTACACAAAAGAGCATGTGGAGCAAATGAAGTGGCTGTAAAATCTGCAGGATACACGTCATCATGGTGTGCTGCTGTACACTTGGCTGAGCAACAACGTGAAGATCCTGGTGGATGCACCTGTGGTTGTTAGTGTGACATTTGACGTCTTCTTGAAAACTTGGTCATGCATGAATATATTCGACATCGCGACGCTGATCGCTTCTGCATCCAAGGCTCGACGTGGTTAAATGACGCCACCATGCGTAACTTTTGCATTTTTTTAAATCGTACAAGAGCAACTCGACGGTGACGATACCGCCGTTAAGGAGAAATCGCTAAAGAAGCCATCCACGGCGGAGCCGGTGCTCGCGGAGCAGCAGCGACAGCATGTTCGCAACAGTTAGGCCAGTTTGTGTTGATGCCAATCAACTTGAGTGGCACCCTCTGGGTGTGTTTTGTGACCAACGGAACGTCTAAGAAGATTCATCTGTATGACAGCATGGACTCCACCATGTACCGGAAGCACTCGACGACCATTGGGGCTGAGAATGTAGCTGCACTTCCGGAAACGTATTACAAGATCACAGTCTAAGGACCCCTGCGGCAGTATGGCGATAGCTGCGGTTTAATTGTGTATTTCCAGCAATGGAAGACGATACCGGTCGAGGTGCCAATGGACGTGTCTAAGTCTGGTATAACCAAGCTGCGTTGAAAACTTTTGCAAGCGATTTTAAAGGCTAAGCGCCGCTTGAGGTTAAAGAAAAGGATGTATACTGGAGATTGGCCAATAGTACCTGGTATTTACCTGGATAAAACCTTTTTTAAATGTTTTCATACATCTCTCTAGCAGTAATCTCGAATGCCAGCAATGCACGTCTTTCGTCACTTTGACTTTCAATCGTTTTATTGTGCCTTTCTGCCAAAACGCCTTCAGTTTTATGATCCTACGTAAGGGGATGGCCCTAACGGAAGGCCTCCTATCTGATCGGGTGCATCCGACTAAAATTTAGCCGAACGCTTTGGCGAAAAAAAAGACAATGCCAACCAAAGACATATCTGGCCAGACCACGCGTGTTTTCTCAGGGAGGACCTAAACCATAGCAATACCTTACAACAAATTAACAAGGTAAGATGTAGCAGTCACAAAAATGATATTGTACAATAGCTTCCATCCTTTGAAGTTTCACCGACAATCACGATTTGATCTGGAAAGGCAATAGCCTGTTCACATACTCTTGCCTCGCCAGCGTATGTCTGATGAGTAGCCCATATTTGATTTAAAATCAATCTGTTGTGGATACCTTACGTAAGGGTAAATGGCCGGCAAATACTGTCCATTCAACCCTTATTTGTTAAAAGGTACCCTTTAGACCAAGTCGGATACCTTACGTAGGGCCTCCGCAATCAAGTATTATTGGATCAAAGTCGGCAAAATCAAACAGTTTTATTGGTCAAATATCATTTTATTTAGTGGCCTGGCCCAGTTATACCATTTATGCCGGGACAAGTTATTGCGTATTTCAATGCTTGTGTCCTTTTCACTTAGCCTGGTGCTCGATTTATAATAAATTAAGGTCGTTTTATTAAATCGAGGTCTATAAAAAATACAATTCAATCTACTAGTAACTAGGCTGCCTGATAAATCGAGCTACGACAGCCAAATCGACCGCTATTTATAGGGATCAATCCGCCAACAACTCCGCATCAATATTCGTGAATCGACCCTTTTTGCCGCTTTGAAACGGTAATTCGATCACAGATAAAATAAATCGATGCTTGCCTCTTCCCATCTCAATTTTACGCGTGGTTTTATGCTCCGACCATGCTCGATTTAGGCTGTATTGTGTCTTTTGGCCAATCTGACCGTTAAAGGCTGGTCCTAAGCAAGGGTGGGTAGGGCTAAAGGTGGGATTTGAGGACGAACTGGAGTTGAATTGCTAAAAAATAATGGGGCAATACATGTATAATACCTGAATCTGAATAGTCCTAAGCCTAATTACGTGTCTGGGAGACTCTATTGCCTGCCGTGTTCAGTTTGGCTCTATAGTTATTAGGAAACCCTGTCGCCCCCCCTCCCTTCCAGATCCCAGAGTTTTTTTATAGATAGCCGTCTAGTTAGTAAGTACTCCACCGGACTCCTAGCTTAAGCCTTATTATTACGTAGTAACAGCAGGCAACGAAGGAGCACACATATACACGTATATTCGAGGCCAGACAGTCCCACACGCGTCCGGCTGGAGGGCTGACTGGGTTACTGAGCTACTCTAACAATTGCGATGTGTGACTCAGAGTCACTGACTCTAACCACTAGCCAATGTGTTAGAAACGATCTTCTAACTTCCGCTACTATTAATAAGAGTATTAGTATCAAAAACACCAGTGCTGACACTGCTGGGCTGTGATCACCCGTCCTTAAGTAGCGAGGCTGTGCAGAGAGAAGTGCACCCGATGCTATTATTGTAAAAATTAACAATATTCCGACATTTCTTTGTCCTTCCACGTTCCAACTACCAATTAACGTATAAGTAGAGGTTATTATGGTGCTGGCACTGCCAGCCTGGCAGTATCGAATGAGCTGTTAGCCTCGCGTAATATCAGCACCAATCTCTGACTAGACAAATCCATGGGCTCCGAGTAGAGCTTATAATACGGGCACACCATCCACGTATAGTCTTCCTTACGGATGTTGAAGCCGAACGCGCTTCCAGGATATGGTAATCTCGCAATAAATCACCCCGTCGCTGTACGTCGTCTATTTTCGAGGTTATTATTCACTTCTTATTTTCGGACCGCTTCGTTATGGTACTCACCATGGCCAAGCCATCATCAAGTACGTCAGCAACTCCAAGTCAAAAGTGACGAGGTGTCATCTACTGCGCACGTGTCAAGGGGAGACGCAATCACACCTCGACCGCTACGCTCTTCACGATGACGGACTGTAGCCGCGTGTCTGCAGCCTCATAACTCAAAAGTCGCAGCAAGACTCAAGTCCTCACCAGCACCACAATACTACAAACTACACCAAGTTCGCTATTATCGGAGCCGGTGGCGTCGGCGGTACAGTCGCGGATGAGCTGCTCAGGAAGGGCGACGCAGTGTCCGTCGCTATCCTCACGCGTGACGCGTCCAAGCCGGAGCTGCAGGCCTTGAAGGCTCGTGGTGCCACGCTGCACCAGGTTTCGTACGAGGACGAGGACGCCGTCAAGAAGGCGCTCAGCGGCAGTGAAGTGGCTGTCAGCACCGTGTCGCCCTTCAACATGGCAGTGCAGAAGGACATCGTCCCTGCAGCCAATCCAGCTGTTCGTGCCTGCCGAGTACGGCGTCAAGGTGACGGAGGGCCCGAACGTGACCAAGAAGGAGGTGCAGGACCTGCTGACACAGCACCAGATCCCCTTCACTATCTTCTACACGGGTCTCTTTGCCGAGTTCCTGCCCTTCTTCCTGGACTTCCACTACGACGAAGGCTACATGAACGTGGTGGGCAAGGGCGAGACGGCCTTCAGCATCACGGCGCGCACGGATGTGGGTCGCTTCTTGGCTCACGTGCTGTCCACGGCCCCCAAGAGCGCACTGGAAGGCGCCAAGATCCCGTTCGAGGCCGAGCGTCTGTCGCCTCTGCAGATCCGCGACCTGGTGGAGAAGAAACTGAACAAGAAGATCAAGATCCGCCACGCCGACTACGAGGAGAACAAGAAAAAGTTCGACACGGACTTTGCGGCCTTCCTCACGACCCTCTTCGAGGAAGGGCGCGGTGTGGCCGGCACGGAGCAGGAGGTGCACGAGAGCGTGGCCAAGTTCTTCCCAGACTGGAACCCGGCTAAGTACGAGTCCTTCATCGCGTAATCATCTACGAAGAGAAGGAATTATCAACACTTAAGCAAATAACAATTTCGATTTGCAAGGACAGAAATTTACAAAAGCTTCGCGTCATTTTATTAAATAGCAGTGTCAAAGAGCAGCTTGTAAACCAGTTTACACAAAACTAATCTATTTACATTCCGCTTTTTTTTTAATAGCTGTTAGGCGGCCTCTTATCCGTTCGTGTAATTAAAGCGTTCATTGATGTTTGCTCAATGCCAAGCATAACTCTCTCACTCACTTGGCATAACGAAAGCTCGTGTCACGTACTGTGGCGTAGAATGAGGTGGGGCAACAGGGCGAAGTTCGAGGTGAGGCCGACGCCAATGGTAGGGCCTTTAAAGCCGGAAATCCCCTCGAAGCAAGGCGACAAAGTAGAAACAACCGGGCCACACCGTCTGTTTCGCGACTACGAGATCTCGTACAGAACGTGTGCGTCATCTTCCTGCTGGTGTTTCTATGTATTAGTTTAATTCCGTTCAAGGAGTACTACCTCGGCAGCTACGTCACTATTAATAAACCGTTCGACGAGATCCGAAATGAAGTTGCAGCACGGGAACTCAACCAACTGGGCGTCGTCATCAGTGGCGTGCACTATTTCGACACGTTCGAGCGAGCTCTCTTCCCTCTCGTCGACTCGAACACCAGGACAAACCTCGCGCGTTCTACTGCGTCCAGCCTCTCTCTTACAGATCTCCTGGTCCGCGCCAATGTCCGGAGAGACAATCTACTTGCTGGTTTGCCGGAAGAAACCTTGGAACAACCGGTAGATCTCATGGTTGACGTTCTGGCGCCGCTGTGTGGACCCAAAGAGTCGTGGGACACCGAACCGCAATTATTGTTGGCAAATGGTTTCCTGCTATTCGTCACGAATTTTGTCAGGATTTCCACGCCAAATTCCCTCTCGATCGATTCTTTAATCACGGGAACAAAGCTCCTCTTGATACTAATGTGTCGTCTGTTGGAAAAGCTACACTTGGCTTGATTGCTGTGGTCAACATGTCGGAGATTTACTTACGTCACTTTAACGACGAGATTGTGGTCCGTAAGATAATGAAAAACGTGCAAGAAGGATACATGGGCTTGGAGTTGCCAGAGTACACTAACTCTGTTGCAGAGGCAATAGTTGATCGTTATAGTAGAGGGATGTCGTTGAGGGATGTGATTAAGTTGCTAATCGGTTCATTCGACGCGGAGCATGTGGCTTTGGTGGACGTGCTGGGTGTTCGTGCTCTTCTCGAATATTATCTGGACACCCAGCAACTTACCATGGGCCTTAACGTGAACGGAGAGGCTGCGATTCTGGCGGAAGTGACGCACGCCACTGCGTCGTTCTTCACGTCGGATTTTCTGATCAATACCGCTGGGATGCATCTAGTCTCGACGATGCACTTGGCGGCGTTCTGGCATTGTGCCATCAAACATACTACAATGGCCAAGTCCATTACAGTCGACGACGTCGATGCTGCCGCTATCAAACAGTGCGGGCGTGACGTATCGGTGATCGTCCCTACGTTCGCTGTGAACTTGATGTTTCTATTCCAGAAAGACGATCGAGACTATACAAAGCTAGATAATACCACCGTGTACACTCTTGGTCGACGTCGCGAGACTACTGCGGGGTATGTGGCGCTAGATATTCCTGAAAGGCTAACAGACGCGCCACTTCTCTTAATGAATGGCAATGGGTGGACCAAAGATCGAATGTCCACGCCATCTCAGCCAGTTTGGACGCCGTATGGATACCTGTACACGCCAGATTGTCGAGGTCTTGCCGACTCAGTGATGCAACAGGGCGGTCGAAACGTGCAGAAATACCAAGCCTACATAGGAGACGGTCTCGGTAATTGCGCGTTCCGAGATTCGCAGGAGACTGAGCTTCAGACGCTCTGTCGACTCTTCATGACGAGCAACGAGGTGGTATTCCGAACTCTCAACGGAAGTCTTATCGACCTTCCAGCGTGTGCAGCTCTGATCTCGCCCAGTAGTACACCCGAGAACCAATTACTACCTTTAATTACCACCTTTGCCAATAGTGTAAACCAAAACGGAGTGAAGTAACCGAAGTAACATCTAAATTTGAGGAATAATTTTACAAAATTAGTTTTTAGAGCAATGTAGATTTAGTGTAGTGCAAACTGGCAAGAACGACACATCCAGCAATACGAACTACGGGCGCGCTGCGGACTGGGGTACACACAAAGATGTAAGGGGGCGTGAACCTGCGTATGGGCGCCAGACACGAGAGTGTGGGTGCACACAGTGACCTCTCAGCTTGTACAGCCTGCATAATTATCGATAGAAGGACCAAGACGGCCAGCAACCCGATTACATAGACAGAGTACATCAAGGATGAGAGCTTTGGGCTGCGCTTGCAGATGTTAACCGGCCGTGGGGAATGGAAGGAGAGGGGTTGCAGCTCTGAGTTTGCGTCTCAAAAACGGCGCATCAGCGATTGACGTGCCATCAAGCGCTCGTGTTGGGGCTCCTTGCCTGGACGGTCAGCGTTAAGAGGAGTTCGTACACTGATAACGGCGTCCGGTGCGGGGCGCTCGTGGCTATAGCCAATGCACTAATGTAATGTACGTGGTGCATGTGCAGTACTGTAAAATGATAAAGTATTTCTTGTTCGAAGGTCGCCTCGATAAGAGTATCTTGTCTTCTACAGGAAGACAAGATACTCTTATCGAGGCGACCATTGAACAAGATATACTTTATCATTTTGCTTTACACTAAATCCGTATTGGTCTGGATTAATTTTGGGGATTTCTAATTTTTTAAAAAAATAAATTTCTAAATAAGGGACACTTCGTTTTGGTTTACACTACCACCAGTTTGGATTGGCAAAGGTGTAGAGCAAGACAACTTGCGTCAGATCGAGTGGTTCATGGTCGATACCACCCTAATCGACCGACGAATCCAGGACAACACGAGTCGACAGATCCGAACATTCCTTCTGATTCTCAACTTAATTGGGGCCTCCTACTACGCTGTCGAGTACCTCTTTATACTCAAAAGCGTCTGGGTTTTCATCTTTAACAGCGTCTATCGACCTGCAACTGAACCTTACGAAAAAGACGCTCCCCGCCTCATACGACTTGGACTACTCGAGCTGCTGCAGTGCGACCCAGCAGACGGCGCACTGCAACATCCGGGCACGATGGTATTACTGTACCTTGGCGCTATTGGAGCGCTCAGTAATATTTTCTCGCTTGGATGCTCGGCGCAACTCTCGACTGCAGAGGGGAGTATCGTTATCCAGTGCGCCCCAGCTATCCCACTACAGAGTCTTACGCTCGTGTTCACGACGCTGAGCAGCAGCTATTGGGTCATTCGCATCACCCTGCATACGCGATCCCTTGCGATGCGTCTGGATCATGCTGCACGCAGTGACTTCGTCCGCTTCTGGGCGTTGAACGCTGCTGCAGTACTGGCGATCCATTTTACGTGCAAAGTTGGAGCCGATCTGGTGCTTCGAAATACAAAACTACACTCCGATCCGCATCTATACGCCATCTTCGGTGGCTTGGCAGTGGCTCTCATCATCTCGTCGGGATTTCTGTTGCTTCATATTGCAACAACGGACTCAACGCGGCTGCGAGGAATGGTTCGGAGAACTTCCAGTACCGTATGGACTGAGATCTTGTCACGCGAGCGAAACGACCGCTCTTTCGTGACCAAATGGAGCACCCGTGGTCTCGACTCGGTGTTGTATCACTGTGCAACGCCACAGATTGTACGGCAACTGGAACGCTTTAATACTCGACAGCGACAAGAAGTCAGTAGTTTCCTCAAACAATTTAAGGACAAACAGTCGAATGGGATTCGAATGCATCAGTTCGTCGCTGTGCACTGCGCCGCAGGGTCACACGCACATTTAAAAACGGTCAAGTGGTGTGTCTGAGAATGGGCAGGTGGCGTCGCGAACGTGAGCAAAGCGCATGTAAAGTTGTAGTTGGGATGAGCAAAGAGCCAGAGTAACACAATCGTCCATAAAAATTATAATACTGGGCGTGTGGTTGTATTGTAGTACATGTACTGTGTGTGTGTATTTTTTTTAATAAAATATTGCGATACTACCTACCACGTTGACTGTATAAAATAATTATAAAGTGGAGACATAACGCGGTCATGTTCGTGGGCTGCACCATGATTTCCTGTCGTACAAGTATTAATAACAAGTGCACTTCATTGTACGTTAGGTATTTTAGCTACTTTTAAATAAAGTAACTTCGACTGACGCAGCATACTTACTAACTAAATAAAATCAAGTTTGTGGCTGTACAAAGTCCGCAACACAATTCTTACACTAAACGGAGAGAATTGATCACGGACTGGTAATCTATTGCATTATTTATAGGTTGCCAGCTCATAGGGAATCTGATTCTTGCCTTTGCGATGACTATTTATTTAATTTATTATTAGCACACAAATTCTTGCCCTTGCCGTTATGAAATACATATTCTTTGAAGAAGGTACAGTACTTTAGAATGTCGACCAATCTTTACTCGTTATATACTGGTCTGGTATACACCGCAAGACAGCATTTTCTGCGTCTGCTTCGCAGCCGATGCTGCCAGCATCAGCTTCATACATGTATGCGTGTAAAGGACGGTAGAATAACGTCCAGTGTTGATGGCCACACGCCAGTAATCTGCGAAAGATATCTCTGGGGATGTACATCGGCTGCCGGCGACATTACCCTACACCTCCGATTGCCACCACTTCTTCTTGAGGTGCCCCCAAAGTTGTCTATTGAGTACGTACTCGCAACAAACAAAAAGCACGAGAACTAAACAGCGCGCGATCAAGGAGACTTTGAGTCTTCGTGACTGGTACGGGTTTAGTGAAAGCAACCGTGGTTCTTGAGAAAGTCAATATTCATGGTCTTTCTTTTAGGTTTTAGAAAATTTAATGAAGAAATTTTTCATCAAAACCTGCTCTCTAAATATCGCCGGTACCGATACTGCTACCAATGGTACAAGTAGACTACCATGCCGGCTTCAACAAATTACATGTAGCATGATTTAAGCTGTCCCAGCCTTTCGGGCTATCCCATTAAAGCTTGATTCTCGCTGCTGACGATTTAACACTCTGATCTGTTGGGAAACGTGGGTCTTAAAAATGCCGACTTGGATAGTAGGCTCCTATCCTATTAGGAGTTACCGCTGGAGATGCTTTGATGACCGACAGAACATGCTAAACACATGCATTTACGGCTTCAACACACAGCAAATCATTTGACCTGACTTCTGTATTGTTTTGACCTTCTGAATGTCGCAATAAGACATAATCGACGATTAGAGCTCACAGCATAAAAGAGACCAGCCGCGCTTCGCTTGGCTGGGCGCCCGTTCGGCGCCCCCGCGGTTCGCTGTCGCTCGCAATATGGAGATACTGTAGAATGTACTGGAAAGTGTAGTGCTCGGCTCGCTGGTGAGCTCAGCGCTGGGCCCGCCTCGCACCCGCTCACCTTAGCTGGCGCCGCGGCTATGGCAACCACGTCGCCCAGCCTCGTGTGTGTTATCCCAGCGGTGAGCGTGTGTTTCTACTATAATCTGCTGATGGCCGACCTGCAGGCGCTAGCAAATTTTACGATCGAGGCGAAGGTCCATCAAAGAGGCCGTAGCTGGTCGGTCTCTGAACACGGAACAAGACTTGTTTTATAAGCTATTGTATCTTTGTTGAAGCTTCGTAAAATTGGATTGTTTACCGACGAATCGGCGCTAAAATGACTGAGCAAACCGTTGACCGGGATTCCACGTAGCGAATATTTTAGGTAGACAATTTAAATTCTGTCAATAGTTACACATGCCATTCAGGCTTTAAGAATGAACCTTACCAAATTTCGGTTACTACCTAACGAATTGAGTAAAGTCGAATATCGGTAAGAACTAGCGTCAAATATGTAGAAAAAACTCAACAACCGGCAAAATTTGAAAGACGATCGCCAGTGCTCTTAGACTTCAGTGATGTCATGACATCACTGATAATATCTCAAAACAGGCGTGATCAATGCATCGAGATTTGCTTTTCCATGTGCTATTGGAATATTAAATTTACGAATACGTTGATACTGTACAGTTTCGAAGTACATATCAGTACTGAACCCCGTTTTCACGCCCTTGGTCTTTTGATAAACTTCCGGATGTAATGACTCTAAATTCAAATTACCAATGATTTGTAAGCTAAAGTCTGATTTATTTGCAAAGCCTTTATGGTCCATCCCCGCGAAAACGAGGTGCAGTACTGTACACCATTTCCATATCGAATTGAGGCTCAAATTTTGAACTTAAAAACAGCAAGAAAATCCAAGAGACGGACGAAATGCCCCGTCTGGGGGAGGATGTGAAGAACGGGAGAGTCGACAGGTCGCACAGACAAATAAATTATTTGAAATAATGACCGAAGGTGATGTGATGATACAGATCTCCAAAGTGATTGCGTGTTTTCCAAATTTGAACTGAGCTTTTCTCATTTTGAGCGGAGAGATTTTCAATTTGATCTGGAAATGGTGTATATGTGCTAATACTTGTAATGTACATGAGCAAGTACTTATACAGTATTAATACTACATATGTACGACGTGTCATTCTTCGGATATTTATATACATGAATTAGTGATGGACATGTGCAGCTTGATATATATGAGGTCCACACGTTTAAACAATATTATTGCAGGTATTGTTGAAGAGATGAGCTTGTCCTTAGAGCTAAAAACCTCGAGCTACGGGATCGATTGTTTTTAAGGCGGAAACTTCAAAGTTTAGATTCTTATCTGTTATAATAAGAGTCTATACAACAATTATTCTGGATTGCATCGTCCAACTTCAAAAACGCAGATTGATTTGAAAATCAGCGTTTTTAAGGGACTTCCGACACTCGAAACATCCATTGACTGGCAGCGAAGTAAGTATTAATACACGTAGCCTGAGCCACGAATATTGGTAAGAGTTATCGTCCTACTCCTTCGAGAAATTGATTATGAAACAGAGCTGAATCACAGGGTCGAGCACCAGCAAAACTTACTCCGGTCTGTCAATGAGAGACTGGAGAGGTAAACTTACATGTGTCTTATGCAAGTTTACAGGCGGCGAGTGTATCTTCCCCGCTGTATGGCCCCTGGCAGCCAGAAGTTCAATGCCCCCGTACCAGAGTGGTACAGTGGTACTGTACTATCAGTGGCACACTCCCCGAGATATCATGGGATTTGATTTTTCGTACAGTACTTCCGCTTTGCATTTCAGAAGGCTGGATCCTTTTCACCTCATATTGCAATCTGCTCCAGGCTCCCCAGCTTCTCACCCTAGCCAACGTTTGCCATACCAAGATATCAAAGATGCTCCGGACTAGCGTGATCCTCTTTGTTGCTCTTGCCATCATTAGTGGGACTTCAGCAACCTCGGATGTGATCCCGTCCCAGAAGCTCTCGGTAGACGGTGAGCACGCAATTGAACGTTCTGAAGCGAAAAGAAAGCTGAGAGGCCACGAGATCGACACTGTCAATGAAGAAAGGAGCGCTGCTGACCTCGCTGCCAAGCTTGACGACGTGTTATCGACTCTCAAGAAAGTGCAAAACAAAACCCTGACGCAAACCATCCAGCACTTGCAGGCGACGCACCTGTCTTGGGAGAAGCGTGAGGCCATCCAGCACCTTGTTACGCTTTCTACTGGTGACCGTAAAAAGGTTCTGAAATTGATTGTGGAAAACGCTGCCAACGCCAAGAATATGTGATTTTTAGCGCTGTGGCTGTAACTTGAATTGGGCTTAAAAAACACAAATGTCGTAGCAGTTTCCATTCTTTTCGTAGCACTATTTGATTAGTATAAGCCTTAATCTAAAATGGGGGAGCGGTTAAAGCAGGAAGTATGAATGTGGTTTGGTCATATATTGATGTCAACAAATTCGCGTGCCTCGGTTGCTTTGTGTGCAATGGAGAGGATGCCACTCATTATTTCACAGGGAGATCAGGTCACTTAAACTCAGGTCTTTTGGTTGCAATAACAAAACAAAACGTTGTGCCAGAAATGTATCGAGTACCGTGATTTACGGCCTTCCTCCTGTAAACAGTTATAAAATGCTGCAAATTATGGACTTTTTTTAAGCGGTCGTCTATCCAGGCGGCCATCCAGGTATTGTCCAGGTTGTAAAATAACCGATCCGTAATTTATAAATTACGGATCGAGTAATATCCATTATTATACATTTAATGTCCATGTTCCACTCTGTACTTATTTTAACCGATTTACCGGTATTTTTAATGCTATCGCAGCCACTCACTTTACTTTTGATCAGACGCGGACCATCTGACACCTTTGCCGCCTTACGCCCCCCCCCTTCCGCTCCGACATGTCGGATAACAAGTCTGAAGCACCCGCACCGGACCCTCCAGCGCCCGATTCACTGCCGATGCCGCCCTCGCCGGCCTCACAAACCGCTATTAGTCAGCCAGAGGTGCGTCGCGTAAGCAACTGTCTTTCCGTATGTCCGTGTTGCTAACTACGTGTCTTGAACAGGCTAGCTCAAGCGAAGAGGCGTCAAATGCTGCTCCTCCCGCTCCTACGAGCTCTGCAGGAAGCTCTGAGGACTCCGACGACTCAGGTATGGACAATGAGGAACGTCCGTGCAACGTCCAGCTTTCAGAGCGTCCTGTTCCCCGGAAGCCATTCACTCAAGTTGGAATGATTGGGCGATGTATTTGAAGAAGTACGCGTCTTCAACACGACAGATCATTCAAGCTTCCATGACTTTAAGCTGCGCCTTGCGGAACAAGCGTTTGGCAAAAACTGTGGCCGCACGAGAAGGTCTTGACGTACCATATGTGCCGACAGAATGGTCAACGTACCAGCGCACCTACATTTGTACCCACGGATGGAGGCCGAAGGATCGGAGTACAGGTGTGCGGCCGAAGCAGTTTGTTCGTGGCACTGGTTGTCCTTTTCGGTTCGTGGCTCAAGTTGTCGATGAGGAAGGCCAGTGGCTCCTCCGTGTTAAGAACAGTATTTACCACCACAACCACGTTGTTGGTACCGATCACTTCACACCATACGCCGAGAACCGAAAGGTGAAGGATTTGGAGACCAGGTCCACCATGCACGAAATGGTAAAACACGGCCGCAAGCGTGCTCGTATTTACGAATACCTGATCGATAGAGGGGAATGTCTTGTTAAGAAAGACGTGGATAACATTGTCCAGCGCTTCAAGAGCGAATTTCGAGGCGGACTAAACGACGACGATGCCTGCGCACAAGCACTTACCGAATTCGCAGCAGTGGATGGTAACGTGGTCCTGTGCTGAGCGACAACGCGTTTTATCTTCTGCCGACGAAGCTACTGAACAAGTGCGTCGCCGTCCTTCCTGCGATGAACACGAGAGAGATCGCAATCGAGGTCTTTACCCAGAGTCAGCCCACACAAGACGATAAAGCTGATACGCAATTGCCTGCACAAAACCTGGAGAACCATGGACAAAATGTGGAAATACTTCCGCTCGTGTTGCTGGCATCGAGAACGCGGTGACGGGACGACATACGAAGAGCATGAAAGAATATCTCAAGACAAAGGCGCAAGAGCTGGTGGGGGACACAGACCTCTTTTTGATCCCGGTTAACTTTGGAAATTCGCACTGGTGCGGGATTGCGGTAGATGTGAAGCGAACTCGAGTCCTTTATTACGACTCCATGAACCTGAAGATTTACAAGACTGTGCTGGATCGACTGTCCTGGGATCTGGCAGAAGCCTTGAGCGACAAATTCGAAGTTGTATGTATCAACGCGCCAATTCCGACGAACGGCCACAATTGTGGTTTCTACGTAATGCTACGATTATGGCGAATGGTGGACAGCAGCATTGGTCTGGATGTAACTCCAAACGGACTCACGATATTGCGCTTTCGCATCCTTCAGTTAGTTCTCCACGGCAGTTCTAACTAGCACATCTGATATGAGTCAATCCACGGATGGTGTTTGGTCAATACATGGACTCGATATATGGACTATAACACCAACGTTACATGTGCTCATGCCTAATGCACGGGCGATTTATGGATTATACATGTACTCAATACATGGACTACAAAAGTAGCATCGCTATTCAGCACAACTTTGTGCAGAAGAGGACTGAGCAGCGGTAATGAGTTGATTTCATTATAAAAATAAATTACGCAGTAGGTAATTTATGGACAATACTTGGAGTGGCCGCATGCTCAAAACATACACTCGGCGCATGGACAGGAGCATCGGCCTTTTTTAAGTCTGAAGGTAGATATTGATTACCATCTCTTTTGCGGTGTAATTAGCACAGCTTTGTCTGTCAGATTTTTGTGTCTGTCCTGAAAATATGCATGGCCTGCGTGACCGATTTTTCTCGACAGCACCCATTTAAATTAACTAGGGGGCCGTAGAGAAAAGCCCGACTTCGTGAAAGATTTCCTTTGCCTTCAGCATCAACCTGACTGCATCGATACAGTACCATCAAGCTGACGCGGTACCGTAATTTACGGTCTCAACGCGAGCTCACTGCAACACTGTAAAAACCTTCAAAATCGAGAAAAGAAAAAGTATGATGGCGAGTTTTGCTTTGTTAACCAGCTTGTCATCTACCTCAAAAGTCGTAATGATAGAGCGCCCATGGAGACTAATGCATCTTGTATATCGTGAGGTTCTAGCGCTACTATATTGATTACTACACATAAAGAAAACGTTAGCATAACTTACAACGTTCTCATTGTCAGTGCATCAAAATCACGACTCTTGTGGTAAGGGAGACGGAGCTTAAGTATTTCTAAATACGTGATCAGGTTCCTAGGTATCTGATAGGCTCTGTGAAACTGAAACGCATTTGAGCTAGCTGGCCAGTTTTCTCAAAAGAGAGCCCACATTTTTGTTTCAGCTACGCGTGGTTTAGGGCGCCTAACCAGACCTCGGACAATACAGTAACATATTAAATTGGCGCTCCGGCGTTACCATAATAATCACGGCAATACACAAGAAAACAATAATAAGTACGGTGCAATTATTGGCAATATCTTCATTACAGGCATTAATGAAGACACCATTTCAACTTACCTAAAGAAGACGTGTGACACTCCACATGTCCTTGTTGGCACGTAGAAAGGCGAGCATTTCGAAGTGGGCTGGAAGCGCGCTTCTGCGCTGCGGCGTAAGGACGTACTTGGTCTCGGAAAACAAGCGCTCACACGCATTCGATGTCGGCGGTACCTGCGCAGCTAGAGCAGTGTACACTGCACCACCTGCGCGTCTCTTCGGGCCGTTTTGCTGTATGATTTGCGCAGCGTAGTTTTCCTCGCACTGCTTGCGCTTGCGTCCAGTCTCGGATGGACGCTGCGTCGATTGCTGGTCCTCGAACCGCTTGAGTGCCGCGGTTTCGGCAGCCGACAGCTTCTCCCCAGCGCCGACCTTCACCAGACCATTTTCAAAAATGGGCGAATGGACGAATGGACAATTTTTTTAGTTGGTTTTTAGGTATTATCCCATAATAGGGTAGTCCAAAAGAACCGTATCAAAAAGAAGACGTACCTCGCCCATACTGGTCGTGTCGCTCTGCAGACGCTTGCACACACTGTCCAGCTTGGTCAAGTGCACCAACAAAGCGCACAATTTCTTGTGCTCGCTGGTAGTCTTCGACAGCTTCAATCTGGCGGACGTGCGCTCTGAGCTTGACGTGGCGCTTCAGCATGTCGTAGGTAGAAGGCCAGCGCGTCACATTGCGCGTCTTGGCGAGAAGGGGGGTGAGCTTGGGAAGTTGCGCGGCGTTATTTGGGTAACGTAACTGTTGCATGAGGTTGTTAACCTTTTGCAAGACAGTGATCCGTGTTCTGTTAAGAACTTTTAACCGCCAGGTTAAATTGATGGGATGCACAGCCGACCAATGGGACGCCGAGTTTGGTAGCGATACTGCGGTTGGTGTTGCAGTTATCAGCAACCATGAACACGATCATATCAACGGATTGTTATAAACGGCCAGCACGTTCCGGAAAAGATCAATGTGAGCGTTTGCATCTTGACTCCCCTCGTCGAGCGGCGAAATCGCCAGTAGCGAGCGCCGAAGCCGATCGCCGACGACATATAGCCCGAAAACCGCAACGTAGTGCAAGGTGCCATGCGTCCAGCCGTCGTACATTATACCGATCTCGTTTTCCATCTCTTCCTCGATTACAGAGCCCAGTTTTGACGCCACCGTAATCATGTCGGCCTTGACCGCCTTGGAGTTGGTTGCACTCCACTTGGCCATGGCCCTGATTTGCTCGTCGTCCACCTCGCTCAGCGGCATGCTCCTCTCGACAACCCACCGCAACCAGTGGTAGCGGTGGGATGTCTCCTCGGACACGAAGCCGAAAGCTTCAAACGGGCGCTCAGGATTGCGATGGTGGGTGTCGTACTGAGCACGAAAGTCCTCGTGGCGGCTCCTCAGGTGTGAGAGAGGCTAGCGTACCCTGTGCCGGGAAGATGCTTTCGATTCGTGCCGCAGAGCTTGCACCGATGAAGCCCTTCGCTTTGAGGCTCGAAGAAGAAGGCGCTGAGGTCATGGCTCGCCACCGTGGTTCAAGTTTTAAAGTGAGTAGTAAGTGTCTGCTGTATATAAACCGTCTTTGAACCGTCGTGCAGTTCCGGGTTTGCTTGAGCCGTTGAACCGAGAGTTGGTTGGAGTGATTTTTCTTCTGACCCATTATTGTATTGCAATAATTTCTGGAATATATTATTATACTGGATTCTGTTGATGGCAATAATACCTATTCTAATAAACAAAACACAATAATTGCAGTTCCGCAATTATTTTTTTCGAGGTCTGCGCCTACCTCAACTCAATTGCGGGTAGGTTTCAGCTATCATGGCTGTTAGCTCAAGCTTAACCGCCGACGATTTCACTTTCAGTCTGTTTTGAGCGTCTAGCTACGATATGTTCCTGCAGGCTTCGTAGACGCTGAGCCAAGCGCGGCATCGTGATGGCCGTTTGATGACTAGATATTCCGCCATGGGGGCTGTTACTACAAACAGAGCTCCGATTTCAGACTGAGCTCGTCAGAATAAGGTCACGGACGTCGTCGACGCCACGTCGAGTTTGTCGCGCTGGATATCAAGTTCGGCATGCTAGCACACGATCATGCGTACCCATTTTTGCTAGCACCACCAACCTTTGTGAGCGGAGTGCCAGAAGGAGTAGCGTGTTGTGCAGCCGACCTTGAAATTAGCCTGCATATTTGGCTTGCACTAATTAGTGCTCATAGTAGCGCGTGAACAATCAAATACGTCGGTCGTCCTCTAGTGCATCGATAGTAATCCAAATGGCCTATTGGCAGGCATCTGCAAACTTGGCATATATCAATTTGTACCAAAATAGATAGTATTTGGCATTTTAAAGAAATAGGATTTGGTATTGATTTGGCATCATTCAACTATGAGATAAGAGGATCATGGAAGTGCCAGTTAGGCTCTGTTTCATTTGAGAATAAGTAGCGGAATAACTTCGCAGGAATAGCGAATCAAACGAAACAGATTTGGAATAATTTGATCTCCTGGAAAAGTGATATCAACTTTTGAAGGTATACGATTCCCTACCGAAGATCTACATCTACTACGTGCCGCCAATGGAGCGTGCTGCGCGCTCACTTCAGCCTCATCTGGGATATCGTTGCGCACCACACTGCATCCATCGCTTTCCTACGGGTGTAAATTGATTAAGAACGTGTCGCCATCTACGAAAATTCCGCGGACAAGGCGGTACAAATTCGAGTGCCTTGGGCGCATCGCCACCCGAGGAAATTTAGGTCATGTTTGCTTCGTTTGTCTGTTGTTTAAGCATTCCACGCATCCCTACCTAGACCAAACGTCGCCTCGCACGTCTACTCGAGCGATTGATGCCAGCGTACGCCTATAGCCATGGTCCATGGCTAGCCACTAATACGTATAAGCTTGTACAATTTTATTCCCGGGATTAAAGCTATTCTGACTTTGAAAGTCAGAATAAAGATAATCCGAGAATAGCTTCTAACCCAATGAAATTAAAGCATTTGTCATAAAAAGCTAGGTTAGATTATCTTTTTTATTTTTATTATTTTTAATCTCAAATGAAACAGCCCCTTAGTGTGTTGAACGCCCGGCTTGCCATCTGAGGAGACATTAATGCTGTTGAGAAGATTGAATTGCTTCGCGTGCAACACTCCTTCAAAGGAAACGTTTGTAAGTTTGCTTTTCGACGGTGGCTTCTCCCATTTTAAAATCGAGAAATCACTTTCTACGGTCGGTGTACCAGGAAACGCTGTACCAAATCCACCTGCAAAACGTTTTAGCGTTGCGAATTTCCCGTCGACATTATTCCAGGCCTTCAAAGGAGCATATTTTCTCATGAAATGCAACTTCATTGTCAATACTGCGGCGGAACTGTTCATGACTGCGGTACGGGTCGCATAAGGCTAAATGCTTTGCTCAATGACATCCATTTCTTCGTCAGTCCAGTGCGAAGCCATTCGATCGCGATGTTTTACTATCAAAGCGGATAAATCCCGGCCTTGTAACTTTATAAACTCCCGAGGAAGAGCTGGTGGAAGCGCTCCTTCCAAAGGTTCATTTTTCTCGTTGCGTTCGGGCACGATTGAATTCACTCGTTCAACCAGATTTTGCAATTACACGTGCGACATCCGAAGCTAATAGAGTTGCAGTATCCGTTCCAATAGTATCCAGGATTTTAAATTGCAAAAGAAACGTTGTCTTGAAGCAGATCCAATATTTTCGCTTGGTCACAAACAAATGTATCGTTCTCAGCCAGTGATAATGTAGTAGGTCGGGTGTCTAGGTCACAGTGGTCTTCATCCGTCACAGCTCGAACACCAAACATGATCTACATGTCACTAGACAACCTCTTCATCTGAGCCATTTGCTCCGTCACAAGGGTTGTGCTTCCTTCTAGGCTTCTAAAAGTGATTACTGCCCAGGTTGGTAACATCTCAATCAAACTCAATATCAACCACCACTGAAGTGGCGGTGGTGTTTATGCATTCAAATGTGCCGTCAATGGCACTCGGTGTTTCTTAAACCAAGTACAGCATCGTTGCATAGACTCCCAGCGTTTGTCCTGAAGAAGAGGAGTGGTGGGATCCATCTGACGTATCAGAGTTCCTTGGCGTCGTAGATACGCAATTGTTTGCGCCATGTAGCCGAAAAACGGGCCATTCATCGCGGCCTTGAAGGCATTCTGGAGAGCCAAATCTATCTGATGCGCGCCGCACCAAACACGCGTGAAGCCACTTCTGCACACCTTTTGAAATCGAGTAGCCAGTCCTTTGTTCGATATTGTCGTTGTAGTAGACTCGAATACGTGTATACAAGTACGATATCGACAAATGTGTCGACATGTCCAAAGCGATTGAGAAAGTCCACGAGCTTGTAATGATCTGCTTTATTTTGTCCAAATTCATTATACAAACAAAGCAGGCATACTTTGAAGGGAGTTCGGTTGAGCAGGAGCCTAATGATGCCAATCCTGTGGGTTTTAGGTTTTGCCAAGACCGAAATTGCCATTCGAAATGACATACCGAAGCTGAGGTAGTCAACAATCAAATGAAATCGAGCGGAATTCTTAATTGTCAGCACGTAGTGAGAGCCCGATTCATCCAGATCCATGTTAGACCGCTTAGCTCGCATCCAGGCTGAGTCGTCCTCCTCCTTATCGAGTAAACTCTGTCCCACAAAATTGTCCACAATATCACGGTCGATACAAACGACTATCGGTGCTTGGTTTTCATTTACAAAAGAGTGAATACTGGAACAAAAAGACTGCACTTCGTCGAAGTAAACTTTCTGGGCATCGGTAGAAAGCTGCTGGTAGTGCTCCCATCTACTTAAATGTTGACCGGTAAGGTGCGGCCGGTATTGTTCTGGTCGAAATGGCAGCTTGAAGTACTTCGTGCTTGCAGTTTGTTTACATTTCGAGCCAACTTTCTCCTCGCGCCCAAATGAAATACAGAACCGGCAAGCGACAGCAAGAACAACCCCACTTTCAAAATTGCGCTCAGAAATCTTCAGGCCAAACTCTAATAAGTGACGGTCTTAAAACGGCGTGGAACGTGATAGCTTGGAGCTTGATCCACTTTGTTGGATCGCGGTATATGGCGTGGAGACACTTGTCCCCACTTTTTCGTGCCCATGAGACAAGCTCGAGGTACTGTAACCTCTTGCCACGACTGCTATGAGCTAAAATGAAGCGCAATAATAGCGAATGGGCGGAAGAAGGAGTTTCAGATCCCCTTACCGGGGCCATCTATTTTTGGCATTTTTGAAAGATTGGATTTGGCGCGAGTGCCAGAACTACCCGCAAATACCAAATTTAGAGATGCCTGCCTATTGGTGACTGATGGTTTACTTCCCTGGCACCCTAATAATTGAGAAGTATTCCTTAGAGATCCACTCCTTCCCATTGTGCTATAACCTCTCGAGCGGGGCAGGAAGGTCGCCATGCTTCTAATTGAAGCTTCTGTTGGACACCAACTATCGGTTGGACTATCTAGATAGCTTTCTGAAAGTGAAATTGAAAGCAAAAAGAGCTTCGAAACGATTTAATACCCTGGTACCGGACGTCGTAACTTACGCCCTAGCAAAATCATCTATGCCGTAAGTTACGACATTGCGGGTGCGACACTAGAAAACTCTATTTTAAATACTTTATTCGAGATGTTTGCAGCTGTATAAGATGTGATAGACCAAATGAACAATACACAAAACCCCAGCAGGGGTAGGATGCGGGAAGGAGGTACGGTGAATGTGACATGTAGGACAGGATACATTGGGAGCTGTTTGTGTTTCATTCGAGTTTGACGGATGGCGCGCACCCGATCGACCAAGCACGGGAAGACGGCCGCTGTCGATGATGCCGCAAGGGATATCAATTTTTGGCTCCTGTGGAGGCAACTACGAGGTGTCGGCTGGACGGCAAAGCGCCTCGTCGGGATAAGACTTGAGTGGAGGTACGTGACTCCAGGTGGCTCTGATGTGTTCGTCGGGGAGGATGCGGTCGTCGCGAATGCACTAGAGTATGGATTGTTGGCTGACGACCAAACTGAAGAGGAGACGCTTTACTAATATCCTACGTTGTAACCTGCTAGAGTCGAAATGCACACAGGAAAACGAAATGCAGGTGACATCGGAGACGTTTCATTTGATCATAAGATGGGTGCTGCTGCCGTCGTCCGGAACCTGAAGATCGTTCTCAACGCGGACTGTCGCCATGCGTGGCACTTGGTCGTAATTGATCGCCTTTATGCCTCTGTCCTCCTCGTTATCGAGATTCTCTGAACGGGTGTGTACGTGCTGGGTACTATCATGACGGACAGGCTTGACGTTGACAAGAACGTCACATCGACTCGCAAGACACGGTCTGTTGGCACCCCTCGTGGCACATTCACCTGCTCCCGTCGTATTGCTGTACCAACCACGGTAGCGTACCACTGGTGGGACAGCAAACCTTTGCACTACTTGTGCACGGGGTCGGTGATGTGATGTCGATGTCTACCTTCAAGAGAAATGTGAAGCGTGTGCGGCCTATAGCTGTGCCATAATCGGCTGTGGTAACTGACTATCAGCCTGGATGGACGGTTCACGATCAGCTCCGCCTTCAGAAGTTCTCATTGCAAGCGTCGACAAAGTTCCAGAAGTATTTCATGAGTCTGTTCCTGGGCCTAGTGGATCAGGTACTGGTAAACGCTTACATGGAGACAGTACGGCTTGCGGGGACTGATGAGAAGAAACGTGGTGAGTGGTATTATGTTCTCCGGATCGAATAGCTTTAGCTGAAGGCTGAAGATTTTGCTAGTGTTTTGGTGACGCCTCCATCCCATTGTCAAAAGCGCAAACGAGCTCCAGTGCGCCTCGCCCATAAAGTTGAGCAGTCGGAGGATTGGGTGACGGTTAACGGTGTGCAGAAGCGTCGCCAGAGATCGTGCAAAGTATGCGCGCTTCTAAGGACAAACAAGAAAAAGAAGTCATTCGCTATTTCCTTCTGCCAGCGGTGCTCGGTGGACAACGCAAAGTGTTAGGTCTGCAACAAAATTAGGCATACCTACGGGGGCAAAGCAAAAACCTGTTTTGCGATCTGGCATGAAGAATTTGACTGTGGTCAGCCGATCTCTGCTACACTAGGAAAGAAAGTTGTGCTACGGCGTCCGGGGCAGGCAGTTGGGCAGCGGTAGAAGAACTGACAAGAGTTGCAGCTTCACGATGGGGGTGCAGATGACAAGGGAGAGGAAAACTGAAATGAAAGCGATCAGGAGCTAATTTTGTCTGTGCACGCCGTAGGATGAGGTACTAGGTGACATCTTTAATGAGTGGTGGCTTTTGTTAAATCGTAATGCACGTTTTGTTGATTTTTGCTTCGTCTTTTTCCATTGACTGGATTCTTTGTGTCACGGTACGTGTCTTTTTCATCTGGCGAAGGTGTCAGTGACGACATTGTATGTCTGGAAGGTGCTGAAAAGGCGTATAGCTTACGACATTAAAAAGAAAACCTGCTGAGACCTGATAGTGCTTCCCGCGCATGTCTATGGATAATTTACAATAAATAAGTGACTACGTACGTCGTAAGTTACGACATAGTAGTACCGTAACTGGGGCCAAATTCCGGGAACCAAAGGGGTTAAAATACCAGTTTTGATATTGCATAAAAACGTTCTATCTCAACCCCAAACTCTACGTACTCAAATGAGTGTCCGAGGGATAGGTCTTATGATTATCACAGGTTTACAGCGAATTAGGTTTAATGTCAACATCATCACTCATTCTGCCAGACATCACCAAAACCCAGGGTTCTGGAAACCCGGAAAAGTGGACGGTAGAAGAGTGCTGTGGGGTGGTTGGGCAAAGGGTTTTTCTTACCCTTACCGCTTTAACCTATAGCATCTAATAGTTTTACTGGTAAAAATTAATAGCCTTTAATAATACATAGTTACTTTCCTGAGATAAATCATACTCCGCACAGTTAATAACCCATAACCAGACATCGGAGTCAAGGGGTGGGTGGGTGGGTGGGTAACCCCGGGGTAGTCCAACCCACAAAAAAACCACTGGGAACCCTGCCAAAACCCATGACAAATGGTACTTCCTCTTACCGCCCGATGTTCCTCTGCGTAGACGTCGTAGTGCGCGAGTACCCTCAAGTCGAAGGCCTTGATCATGTAGCCATCCAGATCAAGGCACTCTTGGACGTGTCCAGGGTCTTGTCCGTCGCGGTGGCCGCGCAGAACCAGCCTCTAAACAGCCAATCCTTAACGCTGTTCGAACATGCCGCGTCGCGGGAGAAGAAGAAGCTGCTCCATTGGTCCTCAGAGCTGAAGCGCAGCTACAAACAATACCAGTTCGAAACAGCGCTAAACAACGCAGCAGCGCGAGGCTTCTTCACAGGCGTGAGATGGCTACGCTCCAAATACTACCCCAAGGAAATTTCCACGGCGCCGAGAGAGCGGCGCTGTACAGTGGCAATCTGCAAATGTTGCACTATCTCCACGACGAATTCAGCAACAAGATGGTGGACGACGCAGCCGTCGATAGCCAAGACGCGATCGCCCACGCCGCAGCCAATGGACGTCTGGACCTGGTGCACTGGTATTGCGAGATGAAAGGCCCATACGCCTTCGGATGGAACGTCATGGACGCGGCAGTCGCCCAGAATCACATGGACGTCGTCCAGTATCTGGACAGTGTCGTAGGAAATCGATGCACGAGACGTGGACTCGACCGAGCCGCGTTGAATGGCCATCTGAACGTCGTCAAGTGGCTGAATGAATCTCGGTACTACGAGATCAGGACGTTCCAGTCACTGGAGAACGCCATTGCAGGTGGCCACTTGGCTATTGTCCAGTACGTGATGCAGACGGTAGAAGTGGCCTACACGTCGTGGATGCAAGCGGCGTTGACAGCTGCCGTGACCCACGGACGGCGACAGATTCTGCAATGGCTACACGATCGAGCGGCGGCCGAGGCAGCGATGCATAACCGACGCTTTAGATTTGAGATTTACACCAACCAGCTGTACAAAGTAGCAAGACAGGGCCATCTAGATGTGCTGCAGTGGCTCCACGATCACAAATACCCTGTTCATTGTCGACGCGCTCATGTTGTGCGTGGAGCTGCTGCAGGAGGACACAAGGAAATTGTCGAGTGGATGGAACAGACCTTTGAATCGCTGACACGTCAACGTCATCGGATTCGAGTGGACGGAGCTGCAGCGTTTGGAGATCTCCAGCTCGTCCAATGGCTACATTTTCAGGGATATCGGTTCACGGCCCACGCGATAGATGACGCAGCTGCAGGGGGGTCTCTGTCTATTGTGTGTTGGCTACACGGACACGTGGAGAACTCGGAGTGCACTGCTGCTGCGATGGATCGTGCGGCAGCTAACGGCTTTTTGGGTGTCGTGGAGTTCCTTCACGTGAACCGCAAAGAAGGCTGCACGACTGCAGCAATGGACGAGGCTGCGCGAAATGGCCACGTCGAAGTGGTTAAGTTCCTCTACAAGAACAGGAGTGAGTACTGTACAGCGATGGCGGGGGAATCGCGCTGCGTCAAGGTGCTGCAGTTCTTGAAAGACCACAAGCGGCTTCGCTCTAGACTGCCCAGGACAGTGGACGCTTCAGCAAAAGGAGACCTGCAGCTACTGCAATGGCTTTACGATCACGATCGGAGACGTTTTGGCTTTGAGGCTGCTGTGGAAACCGCGCGTGAGGAAAATCAGTTTCACGTATTGCGCTGGCTGGAGACACTGCCTGAAGCTGGTCGATTCATGTAAATAATTGGCATTGCGGACCGCGGTGCTTGTAAATACGATCCTTATTCGGAAATTTGAATACATGTACTTCGAAGTACACTTTGAGGGAAGTACGTACAGTAAAACCTCTCCTACCTGATATGACCGGTGGGTATCAGATATAACAATATATCGTGTTACTCAGGTTTCCTCGAGATCATACGAAAGATTGTTGTTGTTTTTGTCGCTGGCGTTTCCACGTCCGACTCCGCGACGAACGGCGTTACTGCAACTCGTCAACGACAAGACAACAGCTCTTATAGCAACGCAACAGACCACATCGACACAAGGAGTGTAACGGGGTACGTAGCACTAAGTGTACCCTGGTTACATGAAGTGTGACACTTCACACTTCAGGAGTATGACATGTCATACTCCGGGATATTTGGTACAAGGTACCAAGGTCATCCATTGGTTAAATGACATTGCATTTCTATAGGTAACTGATAGTTTGTATTAACCACAAACTTAACCTACCTATAAATATACTCAGTTTACAATCTACCTTATTTAGGTCACTTCGCTCTCTTTAACTAAAGAGGGGACCTGTGAACTGCCGTTCACTGAGAGTTTGTATACTCTCGGAAGATAACTTCCCCTAGCGCAAGGTGCTGTGTGACCCCGTCACACTTGGTAGCACTTGTAGTCAATCCACGCCATCGCGGGTAGACTACCTGAACCTCCGAAGTTCGTTGCCATGGATAGGAACGACTTCTCCCATATGAACGACTCTCAGTTCGAGTCGGTTCGGAAGATGGCAGGCATCTTCGGGATGGAGGCCCTGTAGAGCCTGGTGGTATCAACACCGGCTGAGCAGCTCGAGCGCGTCAATGCATTCGACGCGTACGAGCAGGGCCTCATCGCGCATGTGCGGGAGAACCTGCAGGCTCCGGCGGCGGAAGCAAACCCGCCTCACCCGAAGCCAATACGGCTGAAGGTAAAGCCGTATGAAGGGAAGGAAGGCGAGAACCTTCACTTCTGGGTCCGAGAAGTAGAGCTCGCGATGGACGCGGCTCTGATCTCGACCGAGCAACTGCGTGTTGCTTTTGCACTCTCCAACCTTAGCGGTCGTGCTAAGAGTTGGGTGTACACTCGGGAAGCGACATCCCCTGGATGTTTCACATCCTGGGCTCAGCTGTGCGAACAGCTCCGAGCCGCGTTCCTCCCGGCGAACTACGAGTACCGCCAGCGTTCGCGCTTCTTCGCGTGTAAACAAGGAAGACGCGAACTGCACGAGTATGTGCAAGAGATACGGGAGCTCACGGCGTCCCTAGTGGGAAACCCACTCAATGAACACATCAAGATGACTGTGTTCATGGACGGCCTTCGAGTGGGCCCCGCACGCACTCAGCTGTTCCGGGTGCAGGCAAGCACCCTTGAAGAGGCGATTCAAGTGGCTCTTCAAGAAGAATACAGTCATCGCCAGGCGCGTACGCCGGCCTCAGCGTGGCCTGGGAGTTCCTTGTCGGCTCCCGGTCGAACAAGCCCCAACGGACCAGTTCCCATGGAACTCGGGTCCGCCGAACAGCGTGACATCCGCTGCATCGGCTGTGGGAAGATGGGCCACTTCAAGCGCGACTGTCCCGCGGAAAGACTCCGCAGACGGTCCTTCCCCAAGCCCGTCCTCAAGGGTCGCTGGCAGAAGCCAGGATCCCGGGGACAGGGGAACGCAGGGAACCAGTAGGGGCGGGGCGCCCTACTGGGGAAGAACTAAGTCTTCGTGATGGGTGCGCGGGTGGCGTGTACCACGGGGACTTAGCCCCTGAGAGTCTTCGCACTCTCGAATCGGCGAAGAGCAGCGGCGGGTTGCTCGTAGTACACGGATGTGTACGGGGGTACGATCACCCCTTTAGAATCTTGATTGACTCTGGGGCGTCGAAGAATTTCGCACGCCGCCAGACGGTTGCTCGTAACAGCAACAAGTTGTCCGAAGCTTTGCGAGAAAGCAAGGGCAACGGGACGGTGTCAGTGCGACTGGCCGACGGGAAGGTCGTCACTGTCCCCAACGTCCAAGTGGATCTGGCTGTCAAGTTTGAAGACTTTGACAGCCTCGAACAGTTCACTGTTCTCGATATGGATCCATATGATATGATCCTGGGCATGCCCTGGCTTGAGAAGCACGAGCCCTGGATCGACTGGCGAGGCAAGGCAATCGGTGCCAGCCGCCCTGTGCAGTCCGACAGAGCATTGGTGAGTCATGTTCCCACCTCTGTCAGGACCCGGGGCGCCCGCGAGGGCTGCCAGGGTACCAAAGCATCCGGCAGATGCTTGGGAGTCGTCGACGTATATGACGACTCCGAGGATGTTTTGATGGTGGCCGCGCCCAGAAGAGGCGCCGGCCAAGTGGGTAACTTAGGTCCACAGGCGGGTAACTTAGTTCCGCAGACAGCTGCAGCTGTCATGAACACTGAGAACAGCGTGTTCAGAGTGGGTAACAGAGTTCCACTCACGGTCGCCCAGACCATAACTGAAGAGGAAGACGTCGGATACGCTTCCTGTGTGGGTAACACAGTGCCACACGCGGTCGCCCAGACCTTAACTGAAGAGGAAGGCGTTGAACACGCTTCCTGTGTGGGTACAACAGTACCACACGAGGCCACGAGTGCCTCGGATGTCGTAGCGACGACATCCCTAGACGTGGGCAGCAAAGCTCCCCGTCACAAAAGCCGTCGGCAAAGACGCCGCCGCCGCCTCAAGTCGGATCCGAACTTCGTTCCGATCGACGTCGCTTCAAGCGACTCGGAGCCCAGGGCCCGGGCTCCTCCGACAAGGCCGGTGGAAGAGTGCTATCACATCTTCGATAGCGAGACGGGTTTACCCGTCAAGGCATCTGGTGTCCACTTGGAACAGTTGCCAGAGGTTGCAGAGATACTGAACCTCGAGGAAATGACGGCTGAGTCTTTCCTGGCCAACCTCAAGGCTGGAGAGATCGCTGAGATGGTACTCATAAGACCTGAGACCACTCAGGAGGAGCTGAACTCCTCCTCTGTCTTGGACGAGAACGTCCTGGAAGACATGAACAAGCAGCGTCAGGCGCGCTTGGGTTCTGAGATTCTCAAGAACCCCAAGGATCCGGTGTATCCTTTGGTGACGGAGTATGCGGACGTGGTGAATAAACACCCACCGACCCAACTCCCACCGGATCGAGGCGTACGGCACGAGATTGATCTCGTGCCCGGCACAAAGTATTGTGTCACGAGGCAATGGCCTCTCCCGCGCGAACAGTGCGAGGTCATTGATGCCTTCTTCGCCGCGAAAGCGAAGGCAGGCATGGTGCGGGAGTCGAAATCCCCGCACTCGACGCCGACTTTCTGCGTTCGTAAGCCGAACGGAAAGTGGCGTCTGGTTCACGCTTATAACAAGCTGAACAACGCAACGGTGCCGGCCCAAACACCGATCCCACGAAAGGATGTGTTGTTGAACAACATGGCCGGGAGCGTACTGTACAGTGCGCTGGATTTGGTAGACGGATACTACCAAATCCTGATGCGAGAGAGTGACATCCCGCTCACCGCGGTAAGCACTCCAAGCGGCATGCTTTGGGAGTGGCTCGTCATGCCGCAGGGCTTGTCTAACGCCCCGGCGACGTTCAATCGCCTGGTGACGCAATTGTTCCGCCCTTTGCGTACCTTCGTACAGACGTACTTCGACGACATTTTCGTCCATAGCCGTGCCGAGGGAGGCAAGACGGCCATGGAGGTGCATCTAGGACACCTCCGTCGAGTGTTGGACGTGATGCGAGCGAACAAGCTCTACGCCAACATCGACAAGTGCGTTTTCGCGTCACCAGAGATCAAAGTTCTCGGTTGCTTCGTAAGCAACGTGGGCGTTCGGGCTGACCCAGACAAGGTCAAGGCCATAGCAGCATGGCCGACGCCCCGATCCCAGAAGGATCTTCGAAAGTGGTTGGGTTTGGCCAACTACCTTCACAAGTACAGCGCTGGGTACGCGGGCTTCGCTAAGCCTTTGTCGAGCCTCCTTCAGAAGGACGTCGACTGGCGCTGGGAGCAAGAGCACCAGGATGCTTTTGACAGCATCAAGGCCAGTCTCCAAGAGGCCCCTGTCCTGGCTCTGCCGGACGAGACGAAGCCGTTTAGCGTCGTCTGCGATGCCTCCGATTACGCCATCGGGTGTGCATTGCTGCAGGACGACACGGCTGGACAGGAACGAGTCATCTCATTCCAGTCCAGGCAGCTCAAAGCCGCCGAGCGGAACTACCCTGTCCATGACAAGGAGCTCCTGGCAATGAAATATGCCCTTGTGAAGTTCCGTGTTCACCTTCTGGGCTCTACGCCCTTTGTGATCTACACAGACCACGCGTCCTTGAGGACGGCGACTAACTCGCCTCACCTCTCCCAACGGATGGCGAGGTGGCTGTCCTTCTTCGCGGAATATAACTTCCGCGTCGAGTACAAGCCGGGCAAGCTCAACGTGCTTGCGGACGCCCTCTCTAGGCGTCCCGACTATGAGTTGGCCCACATCACGCGGGTGACAACGGATCTATATGATCGGATACGCATGGCGTATCGGGACGATGAGGCTGTCGCGCCTATCGTCAAGTTCCTTAAGGCCGGAACGAGCGCGAAGTCCGACTGGCTCTCGTCGCGACAGCGCTCACGGCTCCACCGATATGAGTTGAAGGAGGGCCTCCTCTATTATCGGGTGGAGCCCACTGATCCTCCACGGGTGGTCGTACCCAACGACGAGGATCTGAAGTTCGACATCCTCGCGGAGGCGCATGACGCGCCCTCCAGCGGCCACTTGGGCCGCGAGAAGACCTTTCTGTCGGTCTCTCAGTCCTTCTGGTGGACCCACATGTACAAGTGGGTCGCCCGGTACGTCAAGACATGTGAAACATGTCAGCGGGTTAAACCCGCAGGGCACTCTTCGGCTCCACTACAGAGCCTGCCCGTACCGGCTGATTGTTGGAAGTCGATGAGTCTTGACTTCATCTTTGGGCTTCCCGCCGACGGACACGGCAACACCGGAATTTTGGTGTTCGTGTGTCGGCTGAGCAAGATGGTACATCTTGCTCCAGTTCCCGTCACTGTGACGGGCGAACAAACCGCAAGGTTGTTCGTCGATGGCGTGTTCCGCTATCACGGTCTCCCGGAGACGATTGTCTCGGACCGAGACCCGCGGTTCACTGCTGCGTTTTAGAAAACGCTGTTCCCTTTACTGGGAACTCGTCTGCAGATGTCCACTGCGGATCATCCGCAGACAGACGGCCAAACAGAGCGCGTCAATCGAGTGCTCGAGGACACTCTGCGCAGTGTGTGCGCGGCAGCGCCACGTACGTGGTCGACGCAGCTTCCAGTTGTTGAGTTTGCGCTCAACAACGCGGTGCACGCGTCCACGGGGTTCACGCCGTTCTACTTGAACGGCTTCCGCCACCCCAGAGTGCCTCTCACTCTTCGTGGAAACACTGACTCCTCTATTCTAAGTGGGGGAGAGGCTCGGAAAGCCCTTTCCTCCCAGGTCTCGGATGTGAGGCCAGTTTCGCTGCGGAAACAGGTGGAATCCTTTATGGATACCAAGCTGAACATTGTCAGCAGGGTCCGCGATGCCATGGCAGCGGCCCAGGATAGACAAAAGGAGTACTCAGACAAACATGGAAGAGGAAACTTAAGTGTATTTAAAGTGGGGGACTTAGTGCTATTAGACACGAGGAACCTACCGCTAGACACTGTCAGCTCTGTCGGCAGCAACAAGCTGAAGCACCGCTTCATCGGACCTTTTGCAGTCCTGGCCAGACATGGTGCGTCGTACACCATCGACCTTCCAAAGTCAATGACGACGCATCCGACGTTCTATGTCGGACGTCTTAAGCGGTACTTTGACCCGCAGGGGGTTGCTGACTCGCAGACCCCCCTTGACCCAGCTCCTCGAAGCGAGGGCCGGTCACAGTCGTCGACGAGGGCGTCGGAGCAGGCACCCAAGCCTCGGTCGGGACGGCAAGGCTGCGGTCAAGACCGTACGCCGGAGGGGCTCCATACGAACGGACCCCGGCGCCATACGCCGAGTACGCTGAGTACGCCGGGTACGCACCATACGCGTACGTCTGGGAGTGTGCCGCAGGCGGCTCCGGACGTGGCAACAAAGCCTCGATCCGTCGGATCATGCGAAAGGCCTCGTCCAGATCGGACGAAGAGGCCCGGCGGTCCACCCGCAGGTGCAGGCTCGCGACCTCTCGCTCCACCAGGTCCAGGCGACCCGCAAGACGAGCGAGCTCGCCCTGATTCCCGGCCTGGGCGGCAGCATTACCGCCAGTCCCAAGGCCAAGTGCAATCTCAAGCACGAGGAGACGTTGACGGAGGCGGTCAACCTCAGGGTCCCGTGTCGGACCCGCAGTCGGAGCACTCGAACGAGAGTGGCTCTCGGGAGGCGCCGAGTACTCGTACTCGTACGAGGGCACCTCCGCCCCTGCTTGACCGGAATGGAGAAGTCCACTTCCACGTGGAGCGGATCCTCCAGGAGCAACGGTGTCGCGGGAAGCGACAGCTCCTCGTGAAGTGGAGAGGTTATGCCCACTCCGAGAACTCGTGGGAGCCGATTGAACGGCTCCTGATTGACTGCCCGAAGGCTGTCGCAATCTGGGAACAGAAGCGGCGGCAGCTTCATAAGTAGTCCGGGGCTTCTTGCCCAAACGGGGTACGGATGATGAATACATACCGTACCCGCGCTCATCGTGAGCGCTAGAAGCCGCGCGCTTCAGGATGTCCCTTGGCAGCATACGCTTGCTGATCAAGTGGGCAAACCTCACACGAAGATCACGCTGGTCCAGGATGTGGGACAGCTGCTGATCTTCATGGAGTTCCCATAACTCCGTGGGCGAGTACTTGAGAGTCTCCACCCACGCCCAGAACATGTCCTCACAAGAACTCCATGTGGGACAGTTCTCGGGCATAACCCAGGGGTATCCCCAAACAGGATAGAGACCACCCCGGGTCTCGGGCTTCTTACGACAAGTCGTGAAGTCCTTAAGGGGAATGCGGTGTGGCGCGAGAAGCACACACCGAGCAGCCTCCACGTTGTCGACGAACAACTGTTCTTTCTGAACAAGGGCTCGTTCATAGATGCCCCTAGAAGTGTGGCCGGCTACAAGGCCACGAGGAGCGACGAGAAGCTCTAAGAAGAGGTCAGCCCCAGAGCTCTCCTCGGGAGGCCAATACCCTCTTGAGTTGATGGCAGCTCCCTGGCTGACGGGTGCCGCCACCGAACCCCCACGCACACGCTGGGCAGCTTGGAAATCCTCCTGCTGCTGGTCGAGGTCATTCGAGACCTCCCGGGGCTCAACAATGGCACCCTCCTCTTCCTCTTCTTCCTCCTTCTCCTCCTCTTCATCCGAGGAGCCGAAGAGACTCTGATAGGAGCGTCGAGTCTCCTTCTCCTCGCGGAGTGGAGACTTAGAGGCGGTACGCTTCTTTGAGGGCTTGGCGCCTTCGGCTTTAGAGGCCTTAGCGCGCGCAAGACCCTCGGCAAGCGAGAGACGTTTGCGAGGACTCCCTTCCTCATCGCCACCGGCTTTGGGAGTGCCCTTAGCCTTAACGGCCGGACTCTCAGAGCGCACAGAGGTCCTGGGACTGTGATCACCGTGATCACTAGCGGACGACTGCACGCTGTCTTCTTTGTGCTCACTGGGCACTGGGCTGTGCCCTCCCACAGAGCCCGCAGGAGCATCATGAGTGCTCTCGAACTCGGCATCGTCCTCACTGCCCGAGTTGAACTCATGTTCTACGAACCGAGGGTTCGGACGATTGTCTGAAGACGAGGGCGACGGACTGCGGCGCCTGCTTGCGCGCTTGTCCGCAGCCGCGTCACCCGAGGATCCGATCGCCTCGGAGGCCACCTGAGTAGCCTCCTTGAGTGCAGAGCCTTTGCCGTGAGGCTTAGTGCTCTTGGCCTGCGCCTTACCGGCTGCAGCCTTGGAGCGTGTCTTAGCACCGCTCTTAGCAGTGCCACGAGGCATGTTAACGGTCGAAGTGGAGACCTTGACGAAGAGCGCACAGGTTGCTGCTCGAGGCTCTAACTGTAAAGTGAGCCTCCGCCGCGCTCGCGCGCCCGAGTCGATGGTTTTCGACTTTGAGAATGAGAGTTTGTGACGAACATCTCTTCATTCTGATTGGTCGGTAAACCGAACCTAAGTGGGGGAGGATGTAACGGGGTACGTAGCACTAAGTGTACCCTGGTTACATGAAGTGTGACACTTCACACTTCAGGAGTATGACATGTCATACTCCGGGATATTTGGTACAAGGTACCAAGGTCATTCAAAACCAACCATTGGTTAAATGACATTGCATTTCTATAGGTAACTGATAGTTTGTATTAACCACAAACTTAACCTACCTATAAATATACTCAGTTTACAATCTACCTTATTTAGGTCACTTCGCTCTCTTTAACTAAAGAGGGGACCTGTGAACTGCCGTTCACTGAGAGTTTGTATACTCTCGGAAGATAACTTCCTCTAGCGCAAGGTGCTGTGTGACCCCGTCACAAGGAGAGCCACAGAGAGCAACATTTACTAAATAAAATACGCTCGTGGTGTAATTTAAAAGAGATAAATGACGGGAACCGTAAAAGTTTATGGCCCCTATTGTGAATTTCTTAGTAGATCGCAGTCGGCCGTTTTAAAGGAGACAAGTATGAGCGAAGACGACATCAGCCACGCCAACCTTCTTAAGAGCGCTATTGCTAGTCACCCAGCGCCTTCGGGGTATCTAGAGCTAGCTGCAGCACGCCGTGGTGAAGCGGAGACTCTTCAAACTCACCAGGCCAAGCTTTGCCAAAAGCTGCTTCAGTCCCGGCTTCAGCAGATTGAACTAATGGAAGAAAAGCTTGAAAAACTGGCCAAGTACACGGCGAAGCTGTTAAATGCGCACGATGAGCTAGCTACATTGATCTCACTCGAAAAGGAGGAAACCACCCGCATTGTAGCCGTGACGGGGGTTCCTATTCGCAGCTCAAAATACGTCATGTCTTACTCGGTTGTGCTGGAGGAGTGTTGCAGCTCAATGTTAGGCCACACGCAGCATTGAGAATTTGAGGACCAGAGTGGGGTTATTGAGTACGAAGTTTACTATTAATTGGCTTCCGAAACACAACATGCTACGTCTTAATTGTCGCCAGTAATTTTAGATCTGTGTCTTGGACCGCCTTCGCTACCTTGTTTTTTCTCGTGGTTACCTCGGGTTGCCTTAAGATCATCCACATAATGCGAAGACGCATAATAGTGACGTCGTCATGGCTTACAGCACATCGGGTAAATTGCGAGCTATTTTTAAGCATCGTATACACTTGGGCGAGAACGAGCACACCGCAAGAAGTTCCGTCGGGCAGCTTCGATCCGGAAAGCCACACGGTCTCCTCAACGATTGGATATGGCTCTCCCAGCATGGTGGAATCGTGCCAAACTCTTAAAAACTCGGCCACTACTGCCTCGTAGGTGTGCTCAAGGGTGTCGCTGTATGACGTAGAGCACAATGGTTCGTAGAAATACGGTGTGACTGTCGCCATCGCCGTCCGGTATGAAATACTGACAATAATCACACCCCAGTGTATGTTGCTCAAATGGACAGGCAACACAACGTACTTGCAGCTATCAATAGGGATTTCTGGTGGCCTCGGACAGCCCAACGATGGTGCGAATGAGTCCAAAGCATAGCAGCTACCAATCGATTCGCAAATGCATCGAATTCCAACGTCGATAATCGTATCACTCAGCATACGATCTCGGGCAATCATACCAACCATTTTCTCCACCATGACGGTTCCCTCGCCACAATCAAGCCGAAAGATTGAGCTTAGACAAGCGCTTTCCAGCACACGCACGATGTCGTCCGCCAGTTGTTGATGTCTCACTGGAACAACGTCAGGCATTAGAGCAGCAGCTCCGGTCTCCTCGTCGAATATCTCCGGGTGTGCGAGGATCTTTTTCCACTTTGTCGATAACAGCCACTTCACATCTGTCATCCATGAATTGAACTTCCTGACAAGACTGAAGTACTCAATCATTCTGAAGACCCCACCACTAGTAGCAACACAGAAAGCAACACACCCCGTGAGCAACACATCAAGCAACACAGAGCTCCAGCAGCACATGAAACAGCACATGAAAAGCATAAACCTAGTAAAGCGCGGGGTACCACCAGGAAAGAAAGCTAAGACTTCGTTCGTAGACCCCTCCGGATGTTCGACATCTTGATGCTCATTGAAGTACTTTGATCCTTGACGTTTCTTCTTTTCGACAGCAACCACAGCGTTCAATTTAATGACAAGGTTCTGAGGAATCACGAAATTGTAGTCATAGTCAGCCGTACAAACTAATTCACGACAGCTGCGAGGAGTGCGGGCGCTCATGAAATCGTCATCCATGATCACAGGGTAGTTTCTGAGTATCTCGCTCACGTGATACGGGTCAGTCGTGTGGTTCGCCCATTGCAATAGTCGCGAAAGTGACGGTACGTTTTTGTCCGGAAGCGCAATAGCAGCCAGTTTCTGGGGCCTTTCGTGCTTTACTAATTTGCGCTGTGTCAGCTTCTTCCTCTTATTGTGTCGAGGCTTGGGGTGAGGGATACGAAGAGCTTCGAGTCCGCAGTTAGCGGTGGCTTTCGCTTCACTGCACTTCCTGGGTGCATGTGCAGCGCTTTAGTTGGCTCATTGTGAGCTTCGAGACGCGTATCGGTTTGGTGGTCGGCCGACGGTAACGCTACCTGGACCTTCAATGTTTGTGTTGCACTCGGTGCTGGTCCTTTTGTCATCGTAAATTTGTGTATGGCTCCATCACCCGTCTGAGGTGAATTTGGCGATTTCATCTGCCGGATAAAATCTATAGTATCAATAAGTTATGGGGCTCAATTTCCGATGCGGCATCTGATAAATAGGAATTGTCGGTTTCGTCGTCCTCTTCCGGCAAAGTCGTTGTATCTGATACCGATCCAGCTCCAACACCTTCACGTAGCTCACGTTGAACCAGTTCCTTCCAGGCATGCAATGCTGTGCAGAAAGCAGGACTCGACAGACCTGAGAGACGCTCCATCACGGGCTCGAATACTGCTTTTGCATAGCAGTACTTCTCCTCGGTTGACATAACAACAACATTTGCTCGCTCGCGGCGACGCAACTTCACGTAGATGATTCGGCGCTTTCATTTAACGCGCAGTCTTGTCGTTTTGGTATCTCCTAGCTCTCCTTTCACCTGTGTTGCTTCGTGTGTTGCTTCGTGTGTTGCTTCGTGTGTTGCACCACTCGGTTGTGTAGCGTCCTGTGTTGCACTACTCGGTTGTGTTGCTGATAATGTTGATGCAGAATCCTGCGGCTGGACCGCGTCGAAGGCATCGCTGGCTACTTTCATCGAGGTTTGAGCGTCCTGGAGGGAATAGATACCCGCTTGAAACGCCTTTTCCATTGCCGCCATTTCCAGCATGTCCCAGCGTGGAGCAATCGTTAATGCCGGGAGATACTCGAACCGGTGAACGCGGTCAGCAATGTACATCAAGTGTTGACACGGGAGGTGATTACTTCGATAGAATAGGCATGTACACGTCCACTGATAGTCATTGCAGCGATATGTGCGCCCCTGCGTAGACAACATCCACTCTCCCACTTCCACGTTTTCTTTCTTGCACGTAGCTTCCGCCAGATATACCATGAAGTGCTCCCACTGAGTGCGCACTTTTGTAAACGAAGCATCGCTCAGGTGCTTTGCCACAACTACAAGGAAGTCTGGGACAGAGTCAGGTTGCCGCGAGGTCACGGAGTGCTTGCGAATTGAAGCAAGTAGCTGTCGAATAACAGTCGTTTGGTGAGCTAGAAGCCCTCCAATCGTCGCATCAATACGGGGCCTTTTACCGAGGAGCAGCTTCACCTAATTCCAGTTGGACTCAATTCGATTGGTGGTGGTATTGCCTGCAGAAAAGTACGCCCCACGGAGATAATTTGCCCACATCGAATCGCACGTTTTCCAATTCCGCAAAAAATAAGCAAGTAGCTTATGGCACTTCTCCTCGCACGTTCTTGTGAATGCTGCCAACTCTGAATTGAGCGCTATCTGCGTGTTGCTACATTTCGCACAACATATTTAGCAACACAACAAAGCAACATATTAGGCAGCATTTCATAATCAACACGTGAAGCAACACACAGAATCGTACCAGTAGATTAGCTTTGCAAACGCGTCCTCCATCCTGTCGCGCTGTGACATTGTCAGGTCAAACTTGGGACGACGAAGCACTTTTCTCCAGTACGTGAGCGCGTGGAATTGGCACAGAATAACCTTGGTGCCGGGAAATGCTCTTTCCAGGACCCGCCACTCCACGAAATCTTTGTCGATAACGATAGTCTGGATTAAATTCCAGGACGGGTTCTTCATTTTGAAGAATTCAACGATACGGTCCATTGTTTGTGCTTTTTGGTCTAGCGCAAGAAAGTCGATTACAGGTATGCCCCGTCCTGTTGCCGACGTGACCACAAGACTTCCTAAAAAAGCAAACAAGTTAGTATGTGTATGATCTGACAATTAAATACGATGCAGCTTACCCAAATGATATCCGAGGTTATTAGTCCCGTGCGTCCAGTCCATCACCAGCGTGTCACCCTACTGACGAAAACACACCTTCTGAATGGAGGTTTGCAATGCAATGACACAGGTTATATATATTTGGTCTTGCACCAGGAGAACATCATTTCCTTCTTCCACGACAAAATCACCCAAAATAGACTTGGTTCGTTCCAACGCTGATGATCCCAATAGCACCCGTAGCATATTACGTGTTTGCTGAGGTGTAATAGTAATATCTGCACGTAAACAAAATGTTGTTAAGCTTGATTAAAACTTTGAATGTACAGCGATTCTAAAGGTTTACTGCGGTCACCCTCCATCACGAAAAGCACCCACCTAGCTTGTCCGCCAGATACCGGTTGACAGCAGCAGTACTGGGCTTCACCTCGTTGAGTAGACCGAGTTCTTGTCGAACTTTGCGCGACAAAAGTGACTTCGCACTACGATACGAATCGTAGATCACCTTCGTAGTGGGGTGGTTGTGCATCGATATCTAAAACATTTAACAGTTAGAACTACAAATATGCGTAAAAACAGCATCTTACGCACCTCTGTGTCTTCATCAATACACACTTTCCACGAGGGTTTACCGGAGTAGACGGAACGCACAACGAAGCTCGCTTCACATCCTGTAAAGCGGCAGTCGTGTTCACGGCGCCCACGCTCTCGGGGGGCCTGAGTTGCAGCATGCGTACACCAAACTCGTTTGAAGCTGTGGGTCAAATAATCAGGTATCTTCTTAGCACCAGGAAGCCTAAGCAACACTCAAAGCAACATAGCAGCAAACGACATAGTGAGACAGCAACATAAACGTCAATATCGGTATCGTGCCTTCACCTGTTGTGCTTCTCTCTTGTCTCAGAGCTCCGAGTTCGATAGCAAAGGAAGTGCTCGACTTCGTAATCTTTGAGCACTTTCTGATACTCCTCCCACGTGCTGAAGACCTTTTGCGGTAGCCCTGGCTTGTCGTTGATGACTGGGTTTAGCGTTTTCACAATCTTCTTGCGGTTATCCGCGTTTTTGGTTTGGCGACGCCAGAGATGATGTGGTCGACTAGCCGACCCTTCAGCGGATACTCGTACCCGCTTTGTTCGAGGCTCAGGATCTCAGTGTTGGCATCCATGTTGGCATCCATGTTGCTCTCAGCGATAGCGGCCGGCGAGTCAGCTGCCACCTTAGCAGTAGCGTTCTGGGAGTGTTTCACCTCTTTTTCATGTGTGGTAGCCTCAGCCGTAGTATCCTGTGTGGCAGGGACATCCTCGTCCTGCGTGGCGTCCTGCGTGGCGGTTTTCATGGCGTCCTGCGTGGCGGGGACATCCTCTTCCTGCGTGGCGTTCTTCGGGGCGTCCTGCGTGGCGGGGACATCCTCTTCCTGCGTGGCGTCCTGCGTGGCGCTCTTCGTAGCGTTCCTCGGGGCGGAGGCATCCTTCGTGTGGCCGCGTGTCAGACCAACGTAATCACGCGGGCGCAAGGTGGAGCGACGTCCTACACACATCAAATCAGTTTATATCCATCACAGCGTACCTTATAAGCGTCATACCTGTGTTTGCGACCAACTGGACGTGCGCCACACCCTCTTGTTTCGCAGCCTCCGTACTGGGCGCTCGCATCTTCTCGTCCTTCTTCGCCATATCACTGTAGGTTTCTCCGGTTTCTGGAAATGTCGTACTTTGTCAGCCACAAGATTTTGCAAATTTTTAGTCTAATTGTTTGGTTTCAAATTCACGGGACGATAAACTCGATAAATTACCGAACAACACAGCAAGCTGCTGCGTTGCTCTAAACCACCTATCGTGTAATTGTGGTAAAGTTGTAGTAACGACTCCGCTCGCGACCCGCCGGCATATTAAGTGAGCCTACTCGTTTTTATCGAGTTTGAAACAATACGTTTATATTAGCATGTAACATTGCGGCCCTCGTCGCAAAGCCGCAATCGCAGGTATCTATATTTTACTCGGACAACTTTGAGGTCTTTGAAAACCGTAAAATTATGCTTTTAAGGGTAAATGTGATACTTCAAGATGACAAACATTGTATTGTTGTCCCTTAAAACGACTATGTTCTTGCTACCCGCTTGTTGAGGAAGATGCACAATTGTTTCCGGACTGTTTATACTTTATTTTTTGTGTTGACCGCTGGCACCTGAAGTCTATTGCATCGAGAACACACGCAAACACTTTTAAGTCTTTGGCTATTGACTTAAGTCGTTGCCTACAATCTACCAATGGTAATAGTGTGACCGAGTTTTCGATTTAGGCAACATCACGTTTATTCCAAACTCTAGTCCAAACTTTTCAAATTAACCACACATTCATCGAGTTGGACACATTGATAAAAACGCACGAAACCGGTCGTTGGCCTTACAAAATAGACGCCGGACACCATTGAATTCAAGAGACATAAAAAGGATCGATAAAAGTGTATGCATGTGTGTGTGGAAGTTATTTCGTTGCTTTTGTCTAGCATCAAAGTACCAGAAAACGCGCCTCATTAGATATTAGAATGAAAGATTCCTGCTGGCATCTAGTGAGGCTCGCTTTACTTGGTAAAGCGAGCGTAGACAGTCAAAAATTTGTTTTAATTATACGGATTTTTACTGGTCAGGGCCATCTTGTTGTAGTATGATGTAGGAGTTTTCCCGAAGCAGCACGCAAAATTGATACGCTGCTGACGTACATGTATACTGATCCTCAATCGTGATAGTGCCGCTCCCAAAACCTGGCACCCCCAAACCTGCCGTGATCATGCCTCTCTCTTCGTTGATGTTTTGAGCTCCCCTAAAATACTTTTTGTCGTTGGGATTGCTGCCAAGTATCGGTGGTCGGTTGAAGTGAGCACTGCTAGCCAGTGGCGTAGCTACAAGTCTGGGGTCTGCGGTGATCGCCACCGATGCATCTCCAAAACGGAGATGGCGAATCGAGTGATGAGGCTGGGGGAGACCTTTAAGCGGAGGCGTAAATTGGAAATTGATGTTGCAATTTCCTTGCACTACCGTCGTGGGGACAACAATCCGATAGTCTATTGAATAAGAGCTTACAGACGAGCTTCAACTTCGATCAGAGGGATCGCGTTAGAAACCCGGGCGTGGCGGGGGAGGGAATAATCGCCTTTTGCAAACTTCAGAACTGAGTGGTGCTCGGTGAGATGAGCTCGCCATGGTCACAAATGCCGAGCAGGGCACCGCTCTGATGAAGTGGTACACTCTCCCAACAGAAAATTATCATTCTTGAACCGCACATCGCTCAAGAAAAACAATGTCCTTGTACAGTGCTGCACCCCGTTTTCGCGCCCTTGGACCTTTGATAAACTTCTGGATGTGATGATCCTGAATCTAAATGAACTTAAATTTGTAAGCTAAAATCTGATTTATTTGCAAATCCTATATGGTCCACCCCCGCGAAAACGGGGTGCAGCACTGTACTAGCATCATGAGGGCAACAAGCTAATAATCTATTCAATAAGGCCGGGAAATGTAATGGGCCCTCCCAAGTTACATATGTAGGTAGTTTCATAGGTTCTTTGTAGCGGTTCACACCATTACATAAGTAGGTAGATTTGCATTACAAAAGTAGGTGCAACAGCACACGCTACTCGTGATCCCCATATTTCAACCAATAAGGAGTTGACGTGTATTTGAGTGGTCAGGGCAAGTCGCCCTGGACCTAAATAAAAACAGAGTTGATTTTCCTTCAGACTAAGTACTTGGTTTCAGTATCACTGGACTTGTACGCTTCCTCATCACTACGTGTAAGCAAGTAACGGACACCCCAGGCCCGTTACACCTGGTAGCACGTTGTAGTCCTTCCCATGACCGAGTTCACGATGAGCCAAGGTATGACATCTGAAACTCCAGGGCCGACCCTGGAACATGCTGCTTTCCCTCATCTCACTCGTGTCGAGTGGGAAGCCCTTCACCGCCTCGCGGCGGTGTCCGGTGAGGCTGTAATCGCGTCGCTGCTGAGCTCAGCGACGTCCGACCAGCAACGCCAAGCAGCCCAAGAGTTCATGGAACGCGAGCTAGCCGATGCGAATCGGCGAGCAACAACTCCCGCGCGTTCCTCAGAAAATGATGTCGTGAAGATGGAGACGTCTACCTAAAAGCTATTTTAGGAACAATAGCAAAAAAACCACTCCGGTGAAGGAGCGAATCGCCTCCCGCTGAACCGGTGGTTTCGCGAGATCGACATCGCGATTGCTTCGAGAAAAATCGAAGCGCAAGGGTCAAAGGTCAATTTCTTATTGTCCCGGCTGTCCGGGAAGGCCAAGGAATGGGCCCTCGGTAAACTTGTCGTTGATCACGACGCATTCCCCACTCTGGAGTCTCTCCAGAAAGATCTCAGGCTCGCATTTGAGCCGCCTCAAGACGAGTCCCGTGTGCGTGCCGAGTTCTTCGCCCTTCGTCAAGGTAAAATGACTATGCGCGACTACGTTCAAAAGACTCGCCACCTCGCGTCATGCATCGTGACAAATCCGATTGACACAGCATCGCAGGTTCATGTATTCGTATTTGGCATGCGTGAAGGCATGACACGGTACTGCCTGGCCCGAGCGGAGCCTTCCTCTCTCGAGGAAGTATTCGCCCTCGCATTACGCGAAGACTATGTTGTGGCGGCGTCTTACGCGCGCGCGATGTCTACGGTGGCTCGTGAGTCAGCCTCCGAGCCCATGGTGATCGACGCGATTGACGCGTCGAATAGTCACCGTCAGTCGACTTCTCGTGGGCCCAACGGCCGACCTAATCGTCCGCTCACTTGCTTCCGCTGCCGGAAGATCGGTCATCGCGCGGCGGAATGCCGCGCGCCAGCGCCGGTCCTCGCGCACACCGCCGAAGTCTCACCTGCCGTTCAGTCAAAAAACGGTCAGGGCCAGTAGGTGCGGGGCGCCCTACTGGCTGGAACGGAGGTCCGGGTCCCCCGGTGGCCACCCAACCTTCTAGCCCTCCTGTGCTCCACGCACACCACCACGTCGGGCGACTCGAGGCTGATCATCGTCAGTCTTCAAGTCGCCGGCGCCCTGCGACCACTTCGCGCACTCCTGGCCTCAGGAACGTCGAATTACTTCTTTCGCGAATCGTGCTTATCGATGCTTCCCAGAGAGATCGCAGTCCGTAATGGTCGAGGTCAGATCGTCGTCAAACTTGCTGACGGAAAGCCACACCGCGTTGCGCGGCGCGAGATCACGTTGCCGTACACATTCCACGGCTTCCGCAGCAACGACGTCTTCCTCGTGATTGAGATGAACTACGCGTTCGACTGCATCTTGGGTATCCCGTGGTTGTCACGATATCAACCAGAGATTGACTGGCTGGCTCGGTCGGTTAAACACCGTTCTGGCTTCGATGTGAGTGAGGTGTTCACGCACCTCCTGGTTGCCCGGAAGGACTGGCCCCATGTCACGGTCGTCGACCGGTTGTCCACAATGCAGGTTGAGCAGAGAGCGAGCGATGGCCCTCTCTCTATGTCTTGCACAGCGCTGTTGCGCGAAAATGCCTCGCTACGAAGCGAGGTTGCTAACACCTTGGCGGTAGAGCAGGGGCTCCCGCAATCCGAGCAGGCGGTCGAGCATGGGTTCCCGCCACGTAAAACGGCGGTCGGGCATGAGTTCCCGTCACGCAACGCGGCGGTCGAGCATGGGTTCCCGTCACGCAACACGGCGGTCGAGCATGGGTTCCCGCAACACACCAAGGCGGTTGAGCATGGGTTCCCGCAAAACACTCTAGCGGTTGAGCCGAGGTTCCCGCAACGCGATTCGGCGGTCGAGCAGTTGGGTTTTCGTCATCCACAGCGGTGGTCGAGCAGTTGACACTCCCACCGGCTACGACGGCGATCGAGCAGAGGCTCTCGCCATCGACGAGCATCGAGAGCTCCCGCGCACTACCGACACGGTTGATGGTGCCCCTCCGTGTCTAAAAAAGAGGTGATCCCTCGTTTAGCGATAGCGAGTCTTCAGTCTCGAGCAGCGGTTCGAGACGCCACAGGAAGAAATCCAAGCGACGCCGTCTTAAGCGACGTGGCCAGCCCACCGCCGATATCGCAGTGAATGAGTCCATACACGTCCTGGAACACGTGGAAGGAGGCACCGTTCGCTCACACACACTTGACATTGAGAGCCCACCTCGCGAAGCTTCTTCCATCACACGCCTTCCGGGTCTTTCCTGGAAGCATTTTCTGCGCGATCTGAAGTGAGGAGACATCGAGCAGGTCTGCTTGATCACCGAGTATGCCTCGGCGGAAGAGATCCACACGGTCGCTACCGACAATCTTCCACTTCGTCCAAAGAACGCTGAGCCGAAGTCGGCGCGCGAAGAGCGCTTCGCTGCCCAGTCGTGGGCGTCACTCCGCGACTTGGGCAATCCAGTATACGACACCGTCCGCGAGTTCGCGGATGTTTTTCCCGACAAGATTCCAGCTGAACTTCCTGCTGACAGAGGCGTTAGCCATGAGATTGATCTCACGCCGGGTTCCGAGTACTGTGTGACGCGACAGTGGCCCCTCCCACGCGATCAAGTTAAAGCCATTGACGACTTCTTCGAGAGCCGCCGCAAAGCGGGTCACGTGCGCGAGAGTACCTCGCCACACTCGAGTCCGACGTTCTGCGTGAAGAAGGCCACGGGTGGTTGGCGCATTGTTCACGCTTTTAGTAAGCTAAACGACGCCACCATCTCAGCACAAACTCCGATTCCTCAGAAGGATATGGTACTTGACACCATGGGCCGCAGTGTTATTTTCAGCGCCATCGACCTGACCGATGGCTTCTATCAGATCTTGATGCGACTCAGCGACATCCCGCTCACAGCGGTGAGCACTCCCAGCGGGATGCTGTGGGAGTGGCTTGTCATGCCGCAGGGCCTGAAAATCGCACCAGCCACGTTCAATCGCATGGTTTCCCACGTTCTGCTCCCACTTCGCGACTTCGCTCCGAGCTACTTCGATGACATCTTCGTTCACAGCCGCGCTGAGGGTGATCTCAGCGCCACAGAAGCTCACTTGAATCACTTACGACAAGTGTTCCGAGTCATGCGCGAAAACAAACTGTACGCGAACTTGAAGAAGTGCATCTTCTGTGCCCCGGAGATTCCGGTGCTTGGCTGTTATGTGAGCAAAAATGGTGTCCGAGCGGTTCCTGAGAAGGTCTCGTCCATCTGTGCGTGGCCCACGCCGCAGAATCAGACTGAATTGCGTCAGTGGCTTGGCCTCGCAAATTATCTCCACAAGTACACGAAAAATTACGCTGGTCTGATCCAGCCATTGTCTTCATTGCTGAAGAAAGACATCACATGTCGTGGACTCCCGAACATCAGTCAGCCTTTAGTGCAGTGAAGAAAAGCTTGGCGGAGGCCCCAACTCTGGCGCTTCCAGATGACTCAAAGCCATTCCACGTTGAATGCGACGCGAGCGACTTCGCCATCGGCTGTGCACCGATGCAGTTCGACGACGAAGGTCGAGAACGCGTCGTGAATTACCAATCCAGACAGATGAAGCCCGCTGAGAAGAATTATCCGGTCCACGACAAGGAACTCCTTGCGATGCGCTACGCACTGATCAAATTCAGAGTGTACTTACTCGGTGAGCAGACATTCGCGATCTACACAGATCACGCGTCGCTGCGAGCAGCGACGAAGAACCCTCATCTCTCTCAGCGCATGGCACGATGGCTGTCATTCCTCTCGGAGTACAACTTCGTCGTTCACTACAAGCCAGGCAAGAAAAACATCCTTGAGGATGCCCTATCTCGGCGCCCCGATTACGATCCACGCCGAGTTTTTGGTCGTCAGTAATCTGAAGACGAGGACGACGACGAATTGGACTGCGCCACATGTGTGGCTGCAGGTGTGAACCTGATGACGGCAGTATCTCCAATACTTCCCCTGCGGGAAGAGATCTCTGCCGCGTATCGAGATGACTCGATATATGCCGGTATCCTGGAACACCTTCGCACACCAAGTGATGCCACGCTAAAGACACTGAGCCGCTCCACGCGCGACCAGATTCACAGATACCAACTTGACGGTTATCTGCTGATGTACAGTATCGATCAAATCGATGCTCCTCGCGTCGTTGTCCCCAACGACCCCGATCTACGCGCAAGAATTATACACGAATTCCATGACCCTTCAGTGGGTGGCCATTTGGGCCGTGAGAAGACTTTCGCGGCGGTATCCCGCGACTTCTACTGGCCTCACCTATACAAGTGGGTGCGCAAGTGAGTCCGCTCCTGCGAAACTTGTCAACGCGTTAAACCGTCACCGTCATCGCAAGCTCCGCTGCGTTCTCTACCTCTGGCGACAGAGGCGTGGCGCTCTGTGTCAATGGACTTCATATTCGGTCTCCCACCCAATACTGACGGTCGTACTGGTGTTCTGGTCTTCGTGGGTTGCTTTAGCAAGATGTGCCATCTCGTTCCGGTTCCGGACTTAATCACCGCGGCCGATACCGCGGTGCACTTTGTCGACGCTGTCTTCCGACATCTCGGTCTTCCGGAATCAATCGTCTGACCGTGATCCCCGATTCACATCGGCGTTCTGGACGAAACTCTTCGACCTCCTGGGCACCAAACTCCTCATGTCGACGGCAACGCACCCGGAGACTGACGGGCAAACGGAACGCGTCAACCACGTGCTAGAAGATGTTCTGCGCAGTTACGCCCCGTCCTTCGAGAACTGGAGTTCCTTCCTGCCTCTTGCGGAGTTTGCACTCAACAATGCCGAACACGCGTCGACGGGATTGACTCCGTTCTTCGTCAACAACGCGCGTCATCCACGTGTCCCCGTACAACTTGCTGTGGGCCAACCCACTGCGACCGATGGCTTCACTCTGGAGGGGGGGGTGATAATCCTGCCCAACCGGTTCCGATACTGGTTCAACCGGTAAGACAACGGTTCTGCCGTCTACGAGTTCAGCTACTCCTGCAGTAGACATCAACGCGGTGACGCGTTTACAGTCGAAGAAGATCCTTGCACCCGCGCAATCCACGTCGTCGCCGTTAGTTGACTGGACACGCCGAACGCTGATCGCTCCAGCACAGCCACACTCGACTGTGGCTAACTACGCGCCGAAACCTCCAGCGCGACCCGCTGACATGGCAGCGGTATCCGACTTTGTCCTTCATCGCCAATCGGTTACCCGATTCGTCCGTGACGCGCTACAACTCGCGGTTGACAAGCAGAAGGAAAACGCTGACAAGCGTGGCCGCAAGAACACAAGTTCATTCAAGATTGGTGAGCGTGTATTACTCTCAACGGATGGAATTCGTACCTATGCTATTACGAACCTAGGCGCGAGCAAACTCGCGCCGCGCTTCATTGGGCCATTCAAAGTACTACGAGTTATGGGTAATGCCTGCACGCTAGACATTCCTACGTCGCGACGACTACACCCGACGTTCTACGTCGGGCGCCTTAAGACGTATCTTCTCGCGACGATCCCGGAGGCGGAACAGGAGCATGCGTTGAGCGGCCCTCGCGACGAGCCTGTCGAGCCAGCGTCCCATCTGTCCCAGTTCCCGCTCGCGCGGAAAAGCTCCACTCCTCGGTCCGCCAAACACCTGCGCCTCCAGACTACGCAGTCGCTGCAAGAGCTCACAATTCGACTGCCGCAGACTACTCGCCGTCGCCTCGGCGTTCCGAGAGCTCTCAGCCGCCCGCTCGGCCTCCTCCTGTGCGTCCAGAGAAGTGTTCAGCGCCTGGTCAACGTCGTTCTGGTCAGCCAGGTCGCGTCGAATTCCACCGCGACGGTCCTCCGCCCATCATTGACTCGAATGGAGATACGTGCTGGATCGTGGACCGTATTGTTGATCACGAAGATCCTCCCCGCGCGCGTAACTCGACCAAGTCGTCGGCTCAACACGCGGCTTCCGCCGCACGGAAGTATAAGGTACGATGGCTCGGGTTTCAACCTGCTGATGATACGTGGGAGCCTTGCGCCAACTTGCTTCGTGACGTTCCTGATGTCGTCCACGAGTACGACTCCAGCCTTGAGTCAAACGCGGCCGCGATCGACTACGCGCGCGACGAGGCGTCGAATGCGCCGGAGACGGGCTCCGTCGCGAACGCTGTCGGCGCGAGCCGCCGCGAATAGCCGCCTGGGTGAACTCGGAGAGTGAGCGCTTATACTTCTCGATCCAAGCGTGTTCGGTCGGCATGAGCGGATACTCGACAATATGCTTATCCCACTCAGCTTGCGTCGGGCGTCGCCCGATGTCACACGAACTGCAACCTTCGCTTACGTTGACATAGCACAAACGGTCTTCGGTCCAAGCGTCGTCGCAGACTTTCAGGCGCAGATCACCGAGTGAATGCTCTGCTTGTAGGGCTTCACGATCACCGAGCCAGCCGACGACACTTTCTTTAGCCTCTTGCATTCGATTCCACCGCCGGATGAATGCGCACCATGATCTCTGCAAAGCTTCGTACGACGCGCCGTCGAGTGTTTTGTTCCGGAGACGCCTGAAGCGCCGAAAGTGGTCCTGCATGGTGTCCAGCGCGTCCGGGGTCACCGACCCGGACAAGTCGTACAGCGCCCACGGCTTCATATCCTCGTTCATTACGCCGGGCCGAACCCCAAGTCGACTCACGCTCTCAGGTGCGATATCAGCGGTCCACCCACTGTTCAGCGTCGTCGCCGACGCTGGAGCCGTCCGCGTTGTTCCGCTTCCTGTCTGCCCCGTCTGCTGCGCCATGTTGTTCTCGTCCGCGCAAGTTGTATTGTGCTGCTCCTGGGCTTCGCAGGAGCTCTCGCCCGTCGATTTCTAAAGCGTTCTTTTCTCCGCCATTTCCCCGTTTTTCCTGATTGTTCTCCGAAGTGCACCCACGTTAGGTGATTGCTGTCTTAAGAGGGGGTGATGCAATGGGCCCTCCCAAGCTACATATGTAGGTAGTTTCATAGATTCTTTGTAGCGGTTCACACCATTACATAAGTAGGTAGATTTGCATTACAAAAGTAGGTGCAACAGCACACGCTACTCGTGATCCCCATATTTCAACCAATAAGGAGTTGACGTGTATTTGAGTGGCCAGGGCAAGTCGCCCTGGACCTAAATAAAAACAGAGTTGATTTTCCTTCAGACTAAGTACTTGGTTTCAGTACTTAGGACTTGTACGCTTCCTCATCACTACGTGTAAGCAAGTAACGGACACCCCAGGCCCGTTACAGGAAACATGCGAAGCCGGGCTTCACAAGAACAAAAGACGGTGCAAGCAACGAAAGCTGCGCAAGTCTTGGTCCGGAACTGGGGCGATACGAGCGATGTCTGCTGGGCAAACATCGGAGAAGACGTCGTGCGTCGAGACGTTGAACGCCTTGCCACGGACCCGCACTGGCCTCCAGTACCGGTCAATGCAATTTGAAAATCCTCCGGTGAGTGCGTCGAAGCTGACGTCGCTTCCATCATGGGCTGGATGCGCTTCGCGAAAGACCTGTACGATGGACGCATCGAACTGATATGCATCCTTTCGGCTATCGAAAGGATGAAGAGCGAAGCGGAGGGGTTCTGACAGCTCCACGCTGCGAATGCCGCTGCGATTAAGGACACTCTCCGCGTGAAGACGAAGAAGCAGCGCTTCGACGAGCAGATCTGTGACTCAGTCGGGTCCCTTCTACGATGTTCTGCTGGAGCACAAGGATGTGCTCCCGGAAGAAATTCCTGCGGAACTCCCGCAGGAGGGCATACAGCACGAGATCGACCTCGTGCCACTGTCGCGAGAACAAGTAAAGGCACTCGACGACTTAATTGAAAGTCGTCATAAGGAAGGTCAAGTGCGGGAATCAAAGTCTTCGCACAGTGCACCAACGTTCTGTGTCAAGAAGCTACGGTGGCGCATCGCACATGCGTACAATAAGCTGAACGATGCTACGATATCGGTGCAGACGCCGATACCACGAACAGATGTTTTCAGCGATTCGATGGCCAAGAGCACCATCTATAGTGCTCTTGATTTGCGCGACGGGATCTATCAGATCGTGATGCGTGAGGGGGGCATCTCTCTCACGGCGGTGAACACTCCAAGCGACATGCTTTGAGAGTGGCTTGTAATGCCGCAGGGACTGAAGAATGCCCCTGCAACCTTCAATAGATACATTACACATATATTGCGCTCAGTGCGTGACTTCGCACCGAGCTTCCTCGACGACGTGTTCGTTCACAGCCGGGCTGTGGACGGGAAAACTGACGTCGAGGTGCATATAGAGCACCTGCGCCAGCTGCTAGGGCTCATGCGTAAGCATAAGCTCTATGCGAACCTAAAGAAATGTATCTTCGAGGCAAGCGAGGTACCCATCCTTGCGTGACTCGTCGGGAAGAACAGCGCACGCCCTGATCCAGAAAATGTTAGAGTGATCAATGAATGGCCTACGCCATCCAACGTGAAGGGACTAAGACAGTTCATTGGACTTGCAGCGTACTCGTGCAAGTAAGTTGAGAGCAAGATTCGCTCTCTGTCGCAGCCCATGAAGAAGGGAGTTGAGTGGATTTGGACTGCTGGGTATCGGCAGACCTTCGATAAAGTCAAGAAGGGCTTGACTGAGGCGCCGATCTTGGCAGTATCTGACCAAGATCGCCCATTCCACATCGTGGGTGACGCGTCCGATTTTGCGATCGGATGCGCGTTGATGCAGCACGATCACGAGGACCGTGATCGTGTGATCAACTACCAGACGCGTCAGCTAAAGCCAGCTGGATGTAACTACCCTGTACATAACAATGAAGTCCTTGTCATGAAGTATGCACTCGCGAAGTTCTGAGTATATTTACTTGGGAGCGAACAGCAGTGAAGAGTCTGCACATCTCGCAACGAATGGTGAGATGGATATTGTTCTTTGCGAAGAACGACTTCCAAGTTGAGTATAAGCCTGGAAGGTTGAATGTGGTGGCCGACGGATTATGCTGTCAAGACAGCCGACGTCAATTGAATCGGTTTCGAACGAGCGAATGTTCTGTCGTCGTCATTGATCGACGATGAAGAGCGGGTATGCGAGTGACGCAGACGTGAAACAATTGCTAGCCTATGTCGTAGCACCTTTTGACGGAAGCTGTCGCCACATCTGCGAGATCGTGTGCACCGCTTTCGTGTGCACGAAGAACTGCTGCTTTACAGCGCAATGGACGACGACGCGGGTCGCATCGTCTTGCCGAATGATTACGATCTACGTATGAGTATCATGATGCCCCTACAGCCGGGCATCCGGGCCGTGAGAAGACATACACTCTTCTCACGAGGGACTTCTACTGAAACCACCAGTACAAGTGGGAGCGCAAGTACGTACGTACTTGCGAGGTGTGCCAACGCGTGAAGTCTGCTGTGTATTTGCAGGGTCCATTACAATCACTACCGACACCGTTGGAGTGCTGGCAGGCCATGTCTTTGAACTTTGTTTTCGGTCTTCTGCCGGACAGCAAGCGGAGTACCGGCGTTGTGGTCTTTGTTGGTCGATTCAACAAGATGGTTCATCTTGCAGTAGTACCGGCTGAAGTCACGGTCGTGCAGACTGCACGGCTGTTTGTTGACAAGATGGTTCGATACCACGGAATGCCGCTCGACATTGTGTCGGACCGTGATCCACGCTTTACAGCGCAATTCTGGCAAGAAGTGTTTACACTTCTTGAAACGCAGCTGTCGATGTCAACTGCGGATCATCCGCAGACGGACGCAGGCCGAGCGCGTGAATCGCGTGCTCGCTGACGTAATGAAGAGCTTCGCACACTCGTTTCCACAGTGAAGCGACTGCTTGCCGATGGCATAGTTTGCTATTCGCAACTCGGTGCGTGCCTCGACAGGACATACAGCCGTTCTAAGTGAATGCCATGCGGCATCCACGCCCTCCGAGCTTGCTCGGAACGGTGGCTTCCTCCTTAAGTGGGGGGACTACGGTTGCGTCGAAACAGACGCAGGAGAACGCTGATCCCGACATGGTATCAGGTTGACAACCAGAAGACAAACGTCTTGTTCCGGGAGCGAGGCGAAGACAAAGAACACCGTGTGTGTGCGGGGCACAGGCACCGCGAACAAGAAGACGTCTGCAGACAGCGCGCAGGCCGGGCCTGCTGCGGAAACACTCACGTCTGTGCGATGCACAGTGTAATGGGCCTATTCTGTGCCCACAACTTCGGCTTACACGTTAAAGCACGTGAATGAGGAAGCGTTTCATTTAGATTTACTTAACTTTCGTCCGAAAGTATAGGTTTACTTTAAAAAGGAAAGCAAAGCCGATTTTCGGTAAAATTGAGAACTATTTATTTGTTTGTTTGGTTAATATAATATTCTAAATAAATGTATTTGTCAACGAATGGCTGACAGAATCCTGCTATTCTAATTGGTCGAAGACAGCCAATGAAAGCTCTAAATGCATGCAGACCAAGTCAGCCAAATGTAACCGACACCTTGACTGATCGAGCGTTAGGCTTCGTGAGCACGGTTTCCTGTATTTTGACAAGTATCGGTGTAAGTAGCCATCACCCTGCCATTTCTGCGAAAGATGATCTTTCTCATGTGAATATCGTATTGGGAGGTCTAAGGCGGTACAGCTTGTGCATAGATCGTCTATTTATAGCATGTCTAAATCGCCTAGAATATCTATGAATGCTTTAAGCAGCACTATTAAAGTGCCTGCAGCATGAAGCACACCACCGCATGCGTCTACACCATTCCCTGGCCAAACATCAGCATTTACCAACCAAACTGCATAGCGAAAAAGACAGGGACACACACGATGGACAAAAACAGATCATTTTTCCTGTTTTGCAAAATGCACTGTCACATATTTCAAGCAAATTGCAAAGCTCTAACCTAAGCTCCGAGTTGCATGTCATCACCTCTCTCCGCAGCAAAACAATGACGCAGGCAGTGCCTCTCGTAGCGCCATACAAGTCGGCGTGTTATTACACTCTTGCTCTTTCCCACCGCTTCCTTCATTAGTGCCGCCCGGTGCGCTGTGAAAGTGTCATATTCGCCACACACTAAAAACACCTGCTTGCGCTTCGCCATGAAGCAGCGCATCTTTGTTTTTAGCGAGTTCCAGCATTCCTCGATTGGGTTTAGCATAGGGCTATAAGGGCCTAGACGTAGCACTTTCAGCTTGTTCACATTCACGGTGCCGTCAGCGACGAGGTAGTCGCGCGCCAAGTTTTCAACGTCAGTGTGTGCCGGAGCATTGTCTTTGACAATTTTAACTTTGGCTGACTGCAGCTCTTTGTACTCCTCTGACTGGAGGGCGGTAATGAACAAGTCCGCCATGAAGCGCGCGTTCTCTTGTTTCTTGACCGAGCCGTCATGAGCTCGAAGTAGGATTAGCCTAGAGCCGCTTGATACGCCGCCTTGCACGTGAAGGTTTTTTCCTTGTGATGGTGGCAACTTGACGACAGCACGCTGACCAATGCGGGACCAACATTCATTCCTCGATAATATAAATTAAAATTAGTCTCATCTTGAAACACCACCATATTACCTTTTTAATGTGCTTGTTTAGCTCTAAGACAAACGTCTTGCACTTCTCCTTGTTGATGGTCGAGTTCATCGTCGCCTTCTCGATGCGTGCGCGCTTCGTAGAGTAAAGTATACCCTGTAGCGCCCAGTGAACCGACGTCTTACTGACGATAACACCTTAGTCGGCGTGGATTCTGTCGCACAGCTGCTCCAGTGTCATGCGGCAGTCCTCGTCGATCAGCTCCTCGATCGTACTCATAACGTCTACCGTCATCTTGACAGACGACTGTCGTAAGCCGCCGCGCTGCTTAAGCTCTTGGCCAGCCGCAAGAATGGCGCGCCGCACGGTAAAGTAGTTGACGTCGTTGGCAGTAGCTACCTCTCTCCGATTCTTGCCGTCTTGGAAGGCACGCACGACTCTAGCCTTTGCTTGGGCTCGCTCGAAGGAAACGTTGGTCTTGGAAGGTTATTGAGTGGACGGCATTTCGATAATGGAGGGGGAATGAGCAGGAGTTGGGCTGCGCAAATTCCGTTTTGCAAAATATGAAAAATCCCTTTTTGTGCAAATGCCCAAAAAGCCTTTCTAACACACTTTGCACCTTGGATGGTAAAATTTGGGACTTGATTGGGAAATGGTGTATGTTTTTGCAAGCTCGTTCCCTTGATGAATTCTGATAAACGGGGAAGGGTCAAGCTTTTCGTTAGGGTTTCGGAAGGCGCCCAATTATTATTAACATCCAAGTTCACAATAAAAAGCTACATTTTAAAAATACGGGGGCCGTAGCATTGCCGTTTTGCCAAGGTGAATTGAAAATGAGGCTTTAGTACATGTACTTGATCTCAGATTTCGAGATCAAGGGTCAATTTTAACCAATACGTATAGCATGTACTTCAAAGTACTCATTAGATAAATCATGGATTAACTGCACTCGCTACTCCTTGTAGCTAGCATACCATTTGCGCAGTGGCAGCGGCACCGACAACAAATTGTGTCTCGTTAGACGGGTCGTCTTCGGTGCAAGTTGTGGGCAACCTTTCGTCGCGCTGAATAACTCTGCGAAGTCCGACCTTAGAAGCACATTTCCGAAAGTTGGAGTGCAAGCACGCAAGGCGAAGTCGTCGCTTTCGCTCTCAATGAGCCAGCAATCTTCCATGTCGCTTGAGTAGTAGTCGAAGTCTTCATTCTTTGAAATGGTATACTTCTCTCCATTGAACACTACACTCACCTCGCCCTTGTCTTCATCAGAAACCCACTTTGCTGTCGCCAAGACTGAATCGATCCCATCCCACGCTTTACTTTGGTTTGTAGCCAGACAGCCACTCGTGACGATGCTGTCTCCCAAGCCCAACGAGGTCTCAACCCATTTGTAGCCTCTTCCATTTGCCAACGCTACATACTGTCGACTCGAGAGCACCAGACCCGAATCGATGGACACCAACCCGTCAAAAGGCAGCGAGGTCTCGCTCTCGTTTAGCGGGAAGAGGACGCCCGTCAAGCTCACATTACTGCTGCCTCCTTCGACGTACAGATCACTTGCGTTTCGCGTCTGCTTCAACCACCCACCCAACTTCTTCTGAGGTGCAGTGAGACCTTTGTCACTCGTCAATGATGAATGCGTCGTCGAGAATATCGGATCTTCTTCAGCAACTGCAACTCCATGCTGACCAGTATCGTCGCGATCCAGAGCAAGCACCAGTCCAACGGCGACCAAGACCAGACCCACTAACACTATAAACGGGGCCCAAGAGAAGCGATTGCGTAGCGGTTGCTTCTCGTCGTCGTGGTCGTAAGTCGAGTCGAGCGACACCGTGCTCAACGGCGCCACTCGCTTCGGCTGCTCCTGTACCTCACCTTCACCGTCCATATTGGTAAATGGGAGCGGATAGAGTTCGATTCAAACAGCACATGTAGAGTCTAACGGAGAAGGGAGCGCACGACACCATCGCAGCATCCCAAGCAGGACAGAACAACCTAACTGTCGACGACAGTCTGTACAGCGAGTTGTACGATAAAGAAGGAGAATATTTAAACAAATTAAACAGGCAAGTTTACGTTAAAATAGGTTTTGTCTTGGCATCAAAAAATTCAGATCCGGAATACGGCCGGATCACGTTGAAGGGCGGAAGCGCATCCCACTCGCATTTCGCATTGTTACACTACGTTACTTGCACTTGTTCACCTTGTCATCTCTCTGCACGCCGCATGAATCCTCTCTCTTCTTGCAAGCATCGATGTGTGGACCAAAGCACCGTCTCGGCTGAATCGAGCAAACTTCACCCGAAGTCATGGGCGCCTGAAGATACTCGCACTGCTCGAGCTGTCCAAACGGTTCAACCGGTGACTCTGCCGAGTCCGACAGCACCGTGAGCTCCAACGCTGATCGCTTGCCGTGGATCACCAGCACCGGATCTGTCGGCTGGTTCTCGGCGCTGTCATCCGCATCAGGATTTGACAGTGCAGTCGTCATCGTCCTCGCCCGAAGCCAATCCTCAGCACAGACCACGAACGGCGTGTCAAAAAACGTGAACTGTAGCGGCTTGCAATGTACGTCGAATTCCGAGTATAGCTCCGGTCGGAACGCGCTGTGTACAGTGTCCTTTAGTGCATGCAGCGGTGGGATGTCCCGCGTCGTTAAACACGTTGCGCTCGCGTTGCTTGTGCTTAACGAGCGGCGATATCCGCGATGATTTCTCAGTACGAACAGCTCGCTCTCATTCGCGGTAGTCACCACCATGCGTCCATCGAAATGAAGTCTGTGCGAGCACTCCGAGAGACGAGGCCGTAGACTTCCGGTGACATTGAGTCGCTCCGTAGCACTCGCAGTCGTCTGCAGCGTCAGGTTAAACGAGATTGCTGAAGCGTTTTCCAGCGCGAAAAAAACTGCAGAAGCTTGACGACGAGCTGTCGACATGGACGTCACGGCCACCCACAGACACATGAGCACATTGATCGCCACAAACGCCGCGAGCCCTAAGCACATGGAGTCGCGTGCTGTCCACCGCGGCTTCGACACTACAGAAGAAAGCTCCGTCATTGGCACTTTTTTCTCAATGTACAACAACGTTTTCCTAATTATTATCGAACGCCTAACTAACTTTTTTCCTACAACAAACGCTAACTCATAATATAACTAGCAACGGGCTCCTGGGACCAGACAGTAGAGCTGCGTCCTCCCTTCCCACAACGCTGAACTCCTTAGCCCAGAGTGATAAGCGGCCCCACCACCAGGTTCTCCCACCTCAAGGCTAGTACCAGCACTTCTCGCATCCAGAACGCAGCGTCGGCCGACGTGGCCGAGCCCAATGAGCCTCCGTACTCGACTTCAAAGCCGCGGATCCGATGGCCTTTCTCCTCCGGAAGCGTCGTGAACTTCCACCAAATGAACGCCTTGGACCAGATGACGCACTGCGACGGCGGCGTGGCTGCACCCGACATGATGTTTAAATCATTCGCGTCTTCCGGATTCATATCCCGGATACACACGAGGTGTCCATCCGGGGTCTTGGTTCGGAACAAGAGGTAAATAGTGTGGTGCACCCACCCATCGACGGTGTGTTTGATCTTGCGACGCACTACCACCACGTCGTTCTCGAAGCGCTGTAGCACTTCGACTTTGACCTCCAGACTGAGGCCGAAGTAGCGCGTCACCTGGTCCTGGACGGCGCGCATCTCCCAGCTACGCGCAGCCAGGTCTTCGCTGCAATCTTTGGCGAATTTCTTGTGGAACATGAAGTTCACGTTGTTGCCCACCAGTTTGCGCTTCTCGCGCCAGCCGCAGATCTCGAGGCCGCTTGTGACAAAGTCCTCGCTGTTGGAGAAGGCCTCGATCTCGAGGAACGAGTCGCGCATGAGGCGCAGACACGTGGCTTCTTCCATAGGACGCCACGATCGCGGCGTGTGCAGGTCGAAGAGCTCGTCGGCGACCGAGTCCGAAGTCGTCTCGCGCTGTGTTTTAAACAAACGTTTAAGACAATCAATAAGAAGTCGTATCCAGTGTTTTAAACACCAACACTCGTTCACGTACATGGTCGTACTCGAGCTGCAGCATCGAGTGGAAGAAGCGGTGGTCGTCCAGAGCCTTGCGGAGACTATAGTTGTGGTTCGTGAGGTGCGTGGCCTCCATCGTGAGCTCCGAGATCTTCTGGCGGGTAGGGCTCTCGGACTTGACGCCTTCGCACAGCTCCCGGATGCGGCTCTCCATGGCCGCCACCGTCTCCTTCATCGTCATCATCGTGTACTACGCAAAATGTCAAAACGCAGCGTCAAGAGACGTCGACAGCGGACACCACCGGAAAGAAACACAGACATGTCAGTCCACTTGACACACAATGATAACTCATGTTAGCAGCTGCAGACTCACCTCTCGCTTGTGACGACTGCGACGCTCGTAGCTGCGTAGACGCGCCTTGGCTTCATTTGGCGGCGGACGCTTGGGCTTCTTCTCCTTAGCCTTGGCGGAGGGTTTGCGGCCTCGACGCTTCTTCTCCGTCGTAGAGGGCGGCACTAGAGCGTTGCGAAGGCCAAGTGGAGGCAGCGGCGCTACCGAGGACGACGGGAAGAGCGCGTCGGCGTGCATGGACGCCTCGGGCTCCATCATCATCGTCATGACCTCGTCCGGTCCGCTCTCGGACAGCTCGCCACACACCAGATCTTCGTCCAGTTGGTCCATGGCCTCGTCCTGCTCCGGGTCCTGTTCATGCGGACTTGGAGCTGACGACGGCTCACCCAACGCGGCGCTCCAGAGCGAGTCCAGCTCGTCCTGTTCCTGGTCCCTGGGGCTACCCTGCTCGTCCTCAGACAATGTACCTGGAAGCATGATGGCCATCACGGCGGCATCTGCATTGTGCTCCAGCTGTTCGAGTCCCAGCTCGCCCAGCTCCTCGTCGCTCAGCATCAGGCCACTGAGCTCCGTGTCCGTCGATGGCGCGTGGTGCAGAGCCTGCATCAAGTCCAACATTCTTCCTGTGTCCCTGCTAAGTACGCTTTCTTTTTTTTGGACGCAATGTGTGCGAGCCGATGCAAATCAGACTATGGGTCGGGACAAGAGCTGAGCTGTTCACGTCTGCATCGCTCATGTCATAGTGGGCTTCAGTGAAGTGGAAAAGGGAGGGGAACCGGAACGGGTTCACTTGTTTTGACTATGTCTCTTTTTGCGACTGTACCGGTACTTCGCTGCCCAAGTTCAACTTATAAGCAAGCTCACGTTTAACTTGTCATTGAGAGGGCAAGGGAGATGTCCAGCCGGCAGGAGCTTGAGGACGGTAATAATCCTGTATCAGCCGTTTGTGCCGGTGCGGCAGTCTCCTTCCCAGCGTTTCGACGGTCTTGATGGTATTAATTCAGTACTCTGTACATGTCGCTTGGTGATGGTCACACAGTCCCTTTTCTTCTTCAATCGAGCTCGAAATGATCGGTACAGTGTACCACTCTGGCAAAAAAGCAAGTGACGATGGACGTCAGTCGAAATTCAACCAAAGGCGTATCTTTACAGCAGGACAATTCGATTACACCTTCATGCAAGACGTTCCTCTTATGTAACTCGCACATGGCCTTCGTCGTTTGTCCACAGTAACTGGTTGCTTATGGCAGCACTGCCAGCAGGTGCGCTCGAAAGAGAATCCGACAGGGCCGCCGAAAAATAAACGGCACTTACAGTAATGGTCATAAATATTATCACATTAGGTATTTATGAGTCGTGAAAAGTAGTAGATCATAATTTATGCCACCAAGGTACTATTTTTATGCATAATTTATGAGAAGGTACACTTCTTACTTAGGTTAGTATACGGAAAAGCTTACCTTCGGTTAGCCTCTCCGAACCAATCATATATTCAAACATCTATCCGACACACTGCCTCCTCACTTTCCAATTTTCTACTTCTCCTACAAGCTCTACACCTCATGCTAGCTACGCCTCGTCCCCGGTCAACTTTCTCCAACGCCCAGATTGTGGCGTACTTCTACTCACCGTGCCGTGACCAGTACGATGAGCTTGTGCCGGAGTACTTTCGCTGCCGCTGCGGTAAGGTACGCAAGCAGACGAGCCGAAATGGCTACACCAATCTCATGCAGCATGTGCGCAGCGAGCATCCAACCTTCCAAGAAGAGATGCTCGCAGCCACAACCGCTCAAACCGGTTCGGTGGTGCACTATGCTCGCCGCACGGCCGTGAGCCGGTTCGGCTGGCTTGAGTGGATTGTAGAGGCAAATCTGCCTCTCATGTTCTGTGAGAACCCTCTCGCTCGCCGGTATGAATTACTATTACTACTCTATAATAATGGTTATACTAATATGAATATGCTTGATTAGGTACACTTCTTTGGACCTATCTCAGTGGAAACATTGCGTGCGCTGCTCGAAGGCGTCACTCGCTCCGTTGAAGCAGCTATTGCGGCAGAGCTACCGGATGCTTTTGGCTTCATGTTCGATGGGTGGACCCACTCATCCGAACATTACGTCGCAGTTTTTGCGTTCTATGAGCTCGATGGCGTTGCTAAGACGGCGCTTCTGAGCATGGCCCCGGTGATTAACGAGCCCGACGAGGACTTGTCGGCCCGTACCCACCGCGAGTTTTTGGTGGGAATGTTCGAGCGAGATTATGGTAAGGATGTAAAATGCTGCAAGTACCTGGTTGGAGACAACTGTTCAGTGAACAGGCGGTTGGCAACCATCATGCAAGTGCCTTTGGTTGGATGCTCTAGTCACCGACTAAATCGAGCCGTTCGTCAGCACATGGCCCAACACGACGACGATTTGGCTGCAGTGCAAGCCCTGATGACCAAGCTGAGGACGATTAAGCAGTCGGCGAAACTTCGGTAAGTAATTTTTACTTTACTATTGATATTAATACTAATACCTTGTTGTGTTACTATTATGCCACTAATATGATATTTTTAATTGGTGTTTTTATTACTAGATTTAAGACTCCACTTCGCCCAGTCATTCTCGCTAGGGGTCCACCTTCGCGATGGTACATCGCTATTTCGCTCTACTGGAGTTCCTAGACCAAGACGACGAAGAACTTCAGGACCTGCTTCCGTCTGCGGCATGCAACCGTCGTCTTAAGACGCTCTACGCAGATCTCAAGGACTTCGAGTCGGTTTCCAAGGCCTTCCAAGCGGAGAGTGTGAGCCTACTGGACGTGCGAGTCTGGTTCGACGGGCTTATCGAAGCCCATCCCGTGTTCGCTGCTTTTATCGGTACGTTATCCAATGTTACTATTGTTTTTAATATTCACTAACTAATTATGATACACGCAGGACCTCGAGCAAATATCGTTCATAGCCCAGACTTTGAGTCGGGCTGTGTCCGTGTACTCAAAGGAAATGGAGCCCGCCTCACCGCGTCGGAGAAGCGGGCTCTTCGTCCATTTCTCGAAGTAGCCACGGACCCGACAAACCATAGCGAAGAAGCCGAACCGGAGTCACTGGTGCAGCGGCTGGAGAAACGTCGCCGTCTTGAAGCAAGAGAAGCTCGGTACTGCCTCGCTGGCAGCATCCCCGCCACCTCGAAGAAGGTGGAGCGATTCTTCAGTATTGCTCGCACAACTCTTGGGCACGAGCGTAATGGCCTACAGCCTATTACGCTTGAAATGATCCTATTTCTACGAGAAAACTCGCGCTTTTGGGATGTTTCTACTGTAGATCAACTCCTGTAGTCCATAACGCGCTAATCAATACAAGTACGAGTCGATCACCATAATTGATTTATCACTAGCAGATATGACATTATTTATGAAGTCGATTGCTAGACAACGTCAAATTATTTATGATCACACTGAGCCTTCCATTCATATAAATATCATAATCGGCGGCCCTGGCCGCAACGGCAGATGATCGCACTTCAACATGCCAGGGATGTTAAAAACATTGCGTTTCGCACGGTGTGTGGCGACTCTTGTCAGCATTAGTGATAAAGAACTCATTGACCGACAATATATAGCGACTACACAAACCGCGTGCTGAGGCTCGGCGGACGCCAAACATCGCCATGGAAATACTGTACTGTATCAGTTGCCCGGTAATGCATGGCATTGACAACTTCCGCGAGACGATCGAAGCAACAGAGTTGGAAATGTGACGGTTGAACTTCTGCATAAAGAACCACGGTCGCGACGATGCTACAGTAGCTATGCTACCACGCTCTACAGCTAAAGGCGCCAAGGGCGCCACGAATGAGTGCGGCTACATTTCGCCGCCACCACAACGTTAGCAACTTCGGGTACAGTAGTTTACAGTACGTTTAGTAGCTTACAGTACGTTTACTTCCCACCTATATGTCTGTACTATACCTTGACACGTTGCCTGAACTACTGGACTCCAGTCTGGAGACTAAATCTTCGCGGTTGAAGTGGCAAATGGCCACCGCCGGTGGCCCACCGGTCATCGCCCCGCCATAATATGGCCCATATTCCATCCACTCCGAATCGGACGACGAAACGACAATTCATCGGAAAGTAGAATATGGCCGTGGGATCACATCGGAATTATGAATACAAGCCCGAGTATTACAATGAATACCTCACCAATCTGGGTACTGTACAATTCGTGTGAAAACTTTATTGCTTCAGTTTTTTTCTGCCTTTCAACCAAAGTTGGCGAACGACGTAAACGTTTTGGCCGTGCCTCCTGCCATTGGCACAGCCTCTGCACTCACAAAGCTATCCCGCGCAACAGCGTTAGCTCACATCGCTGGTGGCGAGCGCTTAGAGTTATTACATGTACCGTAATACGCTCGCAACACAGGCGTAACCCTTGCTGCTGATTGACTGAGTCATTCTGATGGCCACTAGGTTCAGGATGAGCGGTCTGACTTGGCCCTCGTCGCGTCGCCGCTGTCACTTGAGCTAACTCAACCAGGATGGACGCTCGTCGATTGTTGCGCTTTGAAGTAAGTGTTCTTTCTACTTCAATGAATGACTTTTGAGCGCATGGCAACATTATTGTACGCAGCCTGCGGCAGCAACATTGACACCCGTGCGATCAAGTACTGTTGAAGCAGAACGTAAGTAGATGGTATTGTTCGTTGGTTAAATCGGGCGTTGTTGCAGCAAGCCTCTCAAAAAAATCCGCTCACTGCCTCTCAGCTGATCTGCATATCTTCCACCGCCACCTCGCCCTCTTCGGCTCCTGTCGCAGCGATCCCTGCCGGAACTGGAACAACGTGTGCACCAGTCCCATCACCACTCGTAGCAGCAAGGCCCCCGCCTCCCGGTGCAAGTGACAACTCGTCGAAGCCCAACTTGGCCAGCGTGTTTTCCATCTTTTGCCTCTGGCGGTTGCGGGCGCGCTTCTTGGTGTCCTTCTTCTTCCTGTCCTCCACCTCGTAGATAGTGCGGTACACCTCCTTGGACACCTTGTCCTTAAGTAACGTGAAGAATACACCACCGGACGTACGACGTCGCGGCTTATATTCTCGCGAAACCTCGTCCACCACCAAGAAGAGCTCAGGCTTGCCACTGCCCAAAGCGTTTACTATTTGACCGCCGTCTTTCTCGAGCCGCAGCGTTTCGCGTAGTAGCTGCCACGATACTTTGGGGCCAACGTTCTTCACTACGCGATGCAGCAGCGCTACTTTGGGCTCCTTCAGCAGCTCGGACATCACGCGCGGCATGTCTTTCGTCAACGGTTGCTTCAGATTATTGCGACGTCGCTTGGGCTTATTACCGCACGGCGTCTGTGGCCCATTGCTGCCTTTCTTGCTCTTCTGCCTGTGGTTCTTCTGCTGTTTCTGCGGTGAGCGAGCGGGTGCAGCGGCGTCGGTCCGCACGGCCACAGGCGCAGGTGGTGGTACGTCCATAGTCAAGTGACTGAAATGGATTGGGACAACCAAAACGCTAAAAATAGCGCGCCAATAATAATTTCAACCAATCGACGAATTTAACGACTTTTTGTTAATTAACATTGATAGTTAAGAAAGTGAGTTTTTAAGAATGCTAAATAGAATAAAGAAATATGTAACGTAGGTGCCACTTCAACTACTGTAGCTGTGTCGAGCCTATGGACACAAACAAGTACGTCAGCCTGGTGCGAAAAATTGAAAACCGGCTAAGCCTCAGGCACCTATCAGTGCCCGCATGAGCTCGAGTTCGCGCTGCTGAAGTCGCTGCACCTGCTCTTGCAGTAGCTGCACCATCCGCGTATCGGCCTTCTGACGCTGAAGCTGCTGCTTCAGAGACGCGTTCTCCTCCATCAGCTCTACATTGCTTGCTCGAAGTGTCGAGAGTAAAGCGTCGTTTCCTGCATGTGTCTGCTTCGAGGCCTCAACAATCTGTAGCCGCTCACTAACTGAGTTTGAAGGCGTAATGCAGTGCAGCTCTGGGCGCATCTCTTCTTCTACTTGTTCAGCTTCAGGCTGACGCTGGTCATGAGATTGTTGTGGCTCTGATTTGACCGTGATCTCCACGGGAGATAGCGCCCTAGAATCTGTTACAATAGGCTCCTCAACGATAGTAGCTGATCTACGTGACTCGCTCTCTTTAGCATCTTCTTCTTCGTCCTCCTGGAGCTCAATCAGACACCGAGCACGTTTGCGCTTTCTCTCGGTGGATACCTCCACCTCATTTCGAGGTCGTTTCTGGCGCTCTTGTCGTTGCAACCGGCTCATATGCTGCAGCCTCAGCGCCTTCCTCCATCCCATCGGTCTCACATCCTGCTCCTCATCAACACTTTTTCCTCGACAGGAGAGCTCGATTGGTGTCGCAATTCAGCCATCTCCCGACGCAGCAGCTGATCCAGTTCGTCGTCCTCCTCCTCCTCGTAGTCTTCACCATCGGTCGCACCCGGTGATCCTGGTGAAGCGGACCCCTTCACTACAGAAATCATTTTCAGACGCACATCATCTAACTCTGCGTCTATCTCGGCATTCTGTTCCCTAGTTGACAGTTTATTAAACAGCAACATGGCTCGTCGCAGCAATCTGTCGAGCTCTTCGTCGCCTACTTCTTGTTGCAACGTGGCTTCAGCAGTCACTGCCACTGCTTTGACACCACGTTGGCTCTGTCTGCCCAACCTCTGCCGAAGTAGTAGGGCTGCTCGCTGCAGGAGTTCGTCCAGCTCCTCGTCCCTGTCTTCGCCATCAGTCGACTCGTCAGAAGCTTTACCATCTTCCCCGAACAAAACGATATCGCGCTGTGCATTCGTTGCCTTGATGCGCAGGAGAAGCACCGCACGACGCATCAGTCGATCCAGTTCGCTGTCGTCGTCGTCCCGATACGATGCGGTCGTTTGCTGCGTTGCAGAGTGCTCCGTTGTCTTTTGCATAGTCGGCCTTGAACAGTCGCTGTTCTGGTCGTCGCCCAGCCCCTTCATGATTTTTTTGAGCCATTGGATCTCACGCGAGGCAGCGTCCATTGTCGATACACACAATACGAGCGGTTGAGATATTTGGTAATACATGTACGCAAATAAGAAATGAGTCGGTTTGCCGCGCAAAATATGCGTGGCGGGAAAGAAGCTATACATGTACCTATGTTATGGTACCGTTGGATAAATTTCTTGCCTTTGTTTGGTCAGTTGATGCAAAATCTACACTCAATGACGTTATATCCCGCACTAAATATTTGGTGCGTTGGTCAAAAAATGCGTTGCCACATCGTGAGAAGATTCTCAGATTTAATCCTTGCGTTGTTCGGATACCCATTGACGAGATAACGTTACCTCACGAATGCACTTACTTGGACCAACATCGAAACTTATTGGCGGAGACGACGTTTGCAACTTGTGCTTCTGCTCGGGAACGTCGGCTCGGAAGCAGAGGATCCCGCCGCCTTGCTACCGTTCGTCTGGCTCTGGTTGCTCGATGGCGGCGTGCCGTTGTTTTCGATGGCGGTCGAGTCATCCGACTGGTTGGGACTGTTGGCGTCGCTGCCTTGGGTAATATTGGAAGAGCCCTCGACCTGGCTGCCAGTCTCGAGTGTTTGTGAGGGGTACTTGGACGGAGACGAGCTGCTGTCCTCAGAGGGACCGGTAGATCCGCTAGGTTGGCTACCAGACTCCGAACCAGGGACACTCTGATCGGTGTCGGACGAACTGTCAACTTGACTACCGGTCGCAGAGCTGCCCGCCAGCGAGAGTGCTTCGTCACACGGTGCTGATGCCGAAGTGCTGCTCTCGGGCAGGCTAGTCGAGCCCTGACTCTCACTGCCATCACCACTTCGCTGGATGCCGTCGCTCTTACCCTTCGACGCAGAGCCGCTATTATCGTCAATGGAGCTTGATCCAGCAACCTCGCTACTAGATCCACTTGTAGGCGGGAAGGTGACCTCGCCCTGGTCCACAGACGCGGAACCGCTGCTCTCGTCGATAGCGCTTGATCCTTCGACGTCACTGCCAGCGTTGCTCGTCGTGTAATCACCGTTTTCATTAAGATCCGGTGAGCCTGTGGGGCTGCTTCCAGAGCTCCTTAAAGAAGGGAGACCTTCCTTGATGTTTGGAGCGGAGTCACTGCCAACGCCAAGATCGCTGCCGGTTGAAACGCTACCGGGGCTCGACGGCAATGGAGGTGGACTCTTGGGGTTGAACTCACTGCCAGAGTCAGTGGAAGGGGGAATTGTGAACGCGCCATTCGACTTGGTATCGCTACCCTCATCGATCTCTGACGAACCGGCAACGGAAGAGTCCGTGCTGTCGTACGAGTACGATCCGCCATTAGACGCAGTTGGTGTCGGTGTCGTCCAGGCAGGAGCCAGCGTCTGCGACTGCACAGGAGAATCGGACGGGGCGAGATTGCTCTGGAGAACGTTAGCAGGGTCGCCCTGCTCGAGAGCGGTGATTCCGTTCATGGCCACGGCAGCGGTGACGACTAGCGAACAGGGAACCCGAAAATGCAATACTTAGATTAATCCATCGATGTGAGCTGAGAAAATTAATAATTCAATTATTTGCAAAACTTCGTAAGTCACGATTGTAGTTCAGAAGCATTATCATCTCGAGCCTAGCTGGAGACATTCGCTTCCGTAGATCAGACAGTACCAGCTTAGCGAGAGAGAAGAAGCGCTCACACTCGTTAGACGTTGGCGGGATGTACGCGACGTCGACGTAGTGCGCAATTGCGTTTCTTGAACGCCGCTCTCACAATAGAACGCTCTTCGGCGGCTTTTGAAGACGACCGTTCGAGATCAGGCGACCTAAATTCAGCGCAGGCTAATTTTTCCGCGACGTTCAGCGCGTCCCTACGCTGTAACTTGACTAGACCTTACTCAAAATTGGGGTTGTTCCCGTTGCTGGCAGCCATATATTAAGAATTAAATTAAAAAATTGGGATTAATTTTTACGCATATTTTTTTTTCGGGTTCCCTGCTAGCGAAATCGTCTATAAGGACAACATTGTAATCGAGATGAGGAATGCTGGCCAATTGAAAAATGCGCGCTCGGATCCTGGTTCGGCGATCAAGGTAGTGTCACAGCAAAGAGTGAACACGCTAAGGTTTTAAAGGTGTCAGCTAAGACTCTTCCGAGTTTGCAGATGTCTACACTCGTTATTCTGTTGTTCGATCCGCATGGCTGCGTCTACTTGCCATCATGTGTGGATTAAAACTCGCAGGTTCAGTCGTATGGCGCTACACCAAACTTAGAATTCAGAGCCATCTGCATCTCCAAGCGCTTGTGCCAAGGACTTGGCTCTGAGGTCTCAGCAAGTGCTATCTAGGAATAGGCTGATTTTAGATCGATGACCGGTACATCGGTTTTATTAGCAGGTTGCAAGATTCTTGTTAGATTAGACGCCCAAGTGGAAGGATCAGTTGCGCAGCAGAACTTGTGTCACTTGACGGTGAACTGATGATGTCAAACTTCATCCTCAGTAAGTTTTCACCATACGTTGAGCATGCTACATTTGAAATTGTTTCCTATTTGATGTTATCGGAAGCAACGAATGGACTGACATGTGAAAACCGGACTCTAAAGACAAACTTACATCAATAATCAAACACTACATCGCCTCACACATTTTGCACATCTAGTTGCGGCGAAGACGAAGCTTGCAGCTTGTGCCTGTGCTCGGAAACGTGGCCGATCCGCTGCTCTCCGTGGCTGCAGATGCTTCCGTCTGAGTAGGATTCGAGTCACTGCCGGTTGAACTTGTTGGGGTGGTAGCCTCGCTTCCGGCCTCACTGGTAGGAATCGTGGCTGCACTGCCAGCCTCGCTGGTCGGGGTGGTTGCGTCACCCTGGCTCTGAGTCGCCGATCCTTGCGTATTCTGACTGGCACTCGAGTCCGCAGAACTGCCTGCTAGCGATAGGGATCCCTCGCACGGCGCGGATCCCGATGCACTCGTCTCAATAGCCGACGAGCTCGCAACGTCACTGCCGGTCGCAGAGCTACCCGTAAGCGAGGGCGTCTCGTCGGACGTTGAGGAGCCCGAAGTGGTTGACGACGTGTCACTGCCGTACGAACCCTGATCAATGGCACTTGATCCCTCTACGGCACTGCCGGTGTACAGGTCGGAACCCCCCGAGCTACTCGAGGTGATACCCGTCTTGCCGGGGGTTGGGGTCGAGGTGCCCTGGTCGATAGCGGACGAACCATCCACGGCACTTCCCGTGAACAGACCGTTGCTACCGCTACCGCTCGGCAGGGCTGTGTCGCTCTTGCTAGGGTACGATGTGGCCGCTGAGTTGGAGTCGGTGCTAAGGTCAACAGCCGACGACGCACCTACCGACGCTGGCGTTTCCTGCACGACAGACTCGTCCGCGGGCGTCGCCGTAGTGACCGATGGCACGTTCACGCCACCACCGTATCCCTGCTCAATGGCAGTGACGCCGTTCATGGCAGCGGCGGCGGCGACAAATAGTGATAGGGTCTTCCAGGACAGCATCGTTATGATGGAGCGTAGGTGAGGTAGAGTGTTGCTGTGGTGTTAATGCTAAGGCAAATTGAATAATGAGCTTGCCAGACTGACCGAAAAAAGCCTATCAGACACCTATCGATCGAGTGCCTGTTGCAACAGGGGCCTGCCGACCTACAGCTCTGCGCCGCAGACGCGAGCAATGTCTGTCACCTCACCGCGTTGCTCAGATCCAGCTGGACAATTGTTTTTATTCAGTGCGAGTGTCAATGCGACTTCACTCGACTCGAGTCATAAACAGCGAGATTGCAGAGGAATACCAAAGTGTGGATTGGCGCGTATGCTCAACGCTCCGGAGCCTTAAGGCCCAAGACATCTGCTCCAACCGGTCCGCACGAACACAGTGCAGCTGGGTCTGCAGCAGGCTCGGAAGAATGAAAGCCGCAGCCGTCTCAATGCGAATGAATTGGGGACGATGCTGTTGCAGCAGGATTATATCACCAGAGGCAACAGCTATTTACAAGTGCGCGGTCGCGAAAACAATGTTCCATCAAGCCAACAAAGCTTCAGGCGTGGATAAAGTTTGCGTGTTCAACTTGGCACGACTACTAAATTCTGAGCAACGTCGTGCACCTCTTTCGGCTAGCCGAGAAAGGATTTGAAAATACTTCTGTACTTCGAAATATAATATTTATTTGCTCAGACGAATATGTACAGTACCTACATGCAAAATATTCATCCGAGCAATTTTTTTTTTTTTTTATTGGCGGAGGCGATGGGGACGGACCATGGATCCACCGGGTTTTCTTCGCCACCACTCGTTGAAACGTGACTTGCGGACCCGTTGGGGTCCTGCCTCTTTCGCTAGGAAGCTAGACATATCCATCAGTGCTGGAAATCTTCCACTGCCCGGAAATGTAAGGAAATCAGTGCTGTCATTGCCACTAGGCGGGTTCTCAACCGGGTTGTCTATCACTAACTTCACTTGGGTGTGATCGCTAAGAGGGCAGTGGCTTATACCAACCTGAATGCAAATTACATAACTTGTAGCTGCCGCCGCAATGCACCAGGGGTAGCTACGGTGACAAGGAAGACAAGCTCGTCCACATCTTGTGTACTGCGACACAGACCAACATGGAAAAAAAGATTAGCACCAACAGATCGAAGATTCTCAACCCACGTGAATTCGAGTACATCGGGTCGGTGTCGTATTTTCTGTCTCCCCAGCTCTAGAAAAATCAAATCAACAGCTTAGGACATTTGGAGAGGGTCGAAGTAGTCAAGTCAAGGACAATTTTAGTTAGGTCTTTGATTTCATCAACACGCCCCCGCATCGCCTCCTGTGTCCCCAGCGGTCGCGACTGCCTAGTAATTCAACAGCTCGAAATGAATTGGAAGCTTCGCGTTCTGCTGGATGCGGCCGTCTTGTTGCTGTTACTAGCGCTCGACGCCCGGGATCTGTGGTTCAAGACACGTTGGCTCGGACCAAGTGACGCCTTCGCTTTCACGACCAGGAATTCCGTACTTCTTCTGGACGATCTCCATCCTGAGGATGAAAAGCGGCCGAGCGAGAGTTTAACCGGGTGGCGCGTCTTTCACGAAACTTGCAGCGGACTTCGAGCTCTCACTGGGAGCAGCAAAAGTGGGGGGAGCGTCCACTCTCACTACCTGCATGTCCTAGCGGTCAACTGTTCGGCTCCGGACGGGTTGACCGAAGAGATGTCACCACAGTTGTCAACGATGGTTCTCACCAGCGATATACGCGTCGACGCCATGGCTTGGGCAGCATGTAAACTACTATACGTGACGCGACGGCCACCACTGTGCCAGGACGCGATGGTCACGACTTTCTTGCACAAATATCGGCTTGGATCGCCTCATGTGACTAGCACAATGATGGCCCCACCAATGTCTGGGGCGGAGCGCGAGCTACGGGCGCTTCTTGACATGGTCGGCAAGAGCGTGCCGCTGAGTAACGTGGTGTGCGTTGGGGGCGTAGAGATCGACCCGCAACCGGACCAACAGGAGCCTTTAAGATGGATCTTCGGCTGTGCTAGTCCAGACATTCCTGGCACTACTGTCGCGTTTGTGGGGCCCTTCGCGACAGGTTTCGCAGCGCTACAGACCGACAAAGCTCGGCTTACAGCAGATGAAGTCGACGTGCTGGGCCTGCGCTTCATTTTCCGCCAGAACGCTGTTCGGAGCTACAAGTATCTCCCACCCTCTTCGCACTCTCAGGGGCGACTAGAAGTGTCCACAACGTTGAACTTGAGCTGTTCCGGCTTCCTTTACAACGTGATGATTTTAATCGACGTGGTGCTACTGGTGATGCACGCGTGGACGTCTGTTGAGTTGCTAGAGCGACTCGTCCTCCCGCCATTGCTGCGTGCTCCTACGAAGCAAGAGATGCGGGACCTGGTCACAGGAGAAGGACGAGCAACTCTCTTTGCATGCTCGCTAGTGCACAGCTCACTGGTGGCGATGCTCATGACTGTGTCTGCGCTTCTGTCGTGGCTGTTGCTACTTCCTCACACTGCAGTGTGGGAACTCAGTGGCGATGAGACGTCGTCCTCGTTCGCGTGGGTCCACACGCTCTTGTCGGGGCTGCGTGTGTGGGTCTTGCTGTTGCAACTGGTTCATTTTCTGTGGGGGATCGTCGTGTTTGTAGACGAAGGACGCGCGTACATGTTAGCGACGCGTACGTTCGTGTCTAGCAGCGAGCTCGTAGCTGCTGTGGTCGTGGCTGGCTGTCTGCTTCGTAGCCGTTTGCTCTCCATTCTACCTACAAAGCATGACATGGAACGCCAGCGGGTCGTGGACAACGCCGCGTTTCCCGGTCGCTCGACGATTAGCAATGCCTTCGAAGACAGGCTGCACGTGTTACCGTCTAAAGCGCAGACGTCAGTGCTGTGGGTGATCTACACGCCGTTGATCGAACTCCTCCTCCTCTCTCTGTGCATCGCAGCCTTCGGGTTGGCTGCTCGCTATCTGTTCCACGAGTATCGTCGTCGTAGAGCTAAGCAAGCGGTGGCTGCAGCCGATGGAGGCTCCGTCACTGGATTCTCGTCCGCACAGGCAGCCATGGCCGGGTACAAGCGACTCCCGTTGGAAGAAGTATTGGACGTGCCGATCCGAGCGAAACAGATCGTTCGTAGCGGTGGCATCGGTGGCTTAGAGAAGACCATAGGTGACGAGCAGTTCCTCTGGCCTGTGCAGTGTCTATTGCATGGCGTGTTGCTGGAAAACGACCGCTTTCTGAGCACGCGTCGGGGCTTCGATCAGGTGTTGCCCGTGCAAGGACACCTGGACCCGACCATGGACCAGCAACACAAACAGACACCTGTGGAGGAGACCAACGGGTCTCCCAAGCGCCGCAGATACACTACAAGTGTCTTTGACTGAACGGAATATCGGTTGTCCGGAAATAATGACTGAGCTCTGTAGCCATATGGATAAAATGAAACGGAACTTTCTCTGACCCGTCGATCGTGCGTCGAAACTCATTTCGCCAGTGTCCGTCCATGACGCCTTACGTATTAATAGAGTAAAATCGCCCACGCCCGCTATCGGTCTGCAAGTGGACCAGCGGCCTGGGGTATGTTTATTCTCACACTCACACGCATCAAGCTCGTTCATGCGCTGTCTGCGATGTTTGTCCAGAAATTCTATTTGCTTATCCACGTGCAGCACGGTGCGAGGCATATTTTAGAACGCAAGGTCTGTGGGTGATCTCGTTTGCTGCAAACGCCGCCTCTCTGTTCCTCCGTAACGGCGCATAAGCTCGGTTGGTCGGATAGCTCATTCGCCAACTTACCAAGTCACAGCATCCATTTCGGCTTTCCCCACTTGTACACGCGAGCAGTTACGCTATCCTGGAAGGTTACCTTGCTTGTTTACGCGGCTGTGAGCGTCGTCGCGGATTTTGAATAAGGCTACGGAGGTTCCATCTTGACCACTGTGCCACCCGATGGCTCCAATGGCCAAATACACAGTGCTTCCTCGCAATCCTATGTACAGTACGATGTACTTTAAAATTTCGAGTTTTGTACATGCTATACAGAAATCTGCCTGAATAAGGAACGCCTGATATAAATTAAAAAAGAGATTGCATAAGCTGACAATGCCTCGCTAAAAACAGACTATAATATCGGATCATGGGCATGTATTGAATTAAGTTAGGATAAATTGAAGGTTCGACTTTTGAATGAGCCCTGAGTGATTCCAGCAGTGCTGAATCGTGGAAGCGCTAACTTTAGACCATGCAGCATCGCACCATAGCAGTGTAGTTAGCTGGTCGACGTTGTACGGCCTTCGCCTAGGCGATCCACTCAGCTGGCTCATTATACGACAGAATAGGTGAGCGAGAAGTCTTCTCGAGGATGGCTACCTTCTCGGATCAGGTGAGGCGGAGACGATTGGAGGACATGGGGGTGCTGAGGACGCAGTCGGCTAGTGAGGTTGAATGTAAATGTAGGAATGAAGTTCGGCTCGTAGGGCTTGAAGCGAAGGAGGATCACCTACTGCGCGCCCATTTTTTAAATTGGATTGTTTTGCCAGTACCTTGCCCATCACTATCCCATCTCCCTAAATCTTTCCCGACTATAAAAATTGCGAGGTTATTAGTTGAAACCCCGTTCCTTATTCAGGCAGATTTCTGTACCGTATAAATTTTACGTTGTACAGTAGCTCTCCAATTGTCAAGAAAGACGTTGTTGCTGCATGTTTTAGATTCGGGGAAATATAATAAAATTGTTGACCACACTGCAAATCTGCTTAGCACTTCGGAGAGGCAACTTCTCATGTTAGACGTGCGCATGTACATGTACCAGTATCCGATACTGTACAGTACGACTCGAAACTTCGATCAACGGTGTTGATTCAAGAGCGAAGATGTCAGGAATCGACGGCACAGGAGCAACGCAACGGCAGCATCCACGCCATTCGCGATAAAGACGGCTGCAAACCTCATCCTTTCGAGCTTGCTGTAGGCCCAGCTGCACCGTGTTCGTGCGGAGCGCTTGGGCTCCAAGCTGGAGCAGATGGCCAGAAGCTTAAGCACAAACAGAGTTATTTTGTGCGCCCGTCCACTTTCAGCTGACGACATTCCTCGACAATTTCGAGGTTTGTGGCCGTCGAGTCGAGTGACGTCGCACCGAATAAAATAATCGTCCAGCTGGATCTGAGCAGTGCAGATGACAACTCTCACGACAGGTACTCTTGGGACCATCGTCGATGGCGGACTCGATCCGATAAAACTCATTAATCAATTTGCCTCGGCATTCACACCACAGCAGCACTCTACCTCACCTACGCTCCATCATAACGATGCTGTCCTGGAAGACCCTCTCACTATTTGTCGCCGCCGCCGCTGCCATGAACGGCGTCACTGCCATTGAGCAGGGATACGGTGGTGGCGTGAACGTGCCATCGGTCACTACGGCGACGCCCGCGGACGAGTCGGTCGTTCAGGAAACGCCAGCGTCAGTAGATGCGTCGTCGGCTGTTGACCTTAGCACCGAATCAAACTCAGCGGCCACATCGTACCCTAGCAAGACACAGCTCTTCCGAGCGGCTCCGGCAGCAACGGTCTGTTCACGGGAAGTGCCGTGGAAGGTTCGTCCGCTATCGACCAGGGCACCTCAACCCCAACTCCCGGCAAGACGGGTATCACCTCGAGTAGCTCGGGAGGTCCCGACCTGTACACCGGCAGTGCCGTAGAGGGATCAAGTGCCATTGATCAGGGTTCGTACGGCAGTGACACGTCGTCAACCACTTCGGGCTCCTCAACGTCCGACGAGACGCCCTCGCTTACGGGTAGCTCTGCGACCGGCAGTGACGTTGCGAGCTCGTCGGCTATTGAGACGAGTGCATCGGGATCCGCGCCGTGCGAGGGATCCCTATCGCTAGCAGGCAGTTCGGCGGACTCGAGTGACAGCCAGAATACGCAAGGATCGGCGACTCAGAGCCAGGGTAGTGACGCAACTACCCCAGCCGGCAGTGAGGCCACCACCCCTACGAGCGAGGCTGGCAGTGCAGCTACGATTCCTACCAGTGAGGCCGGAAGCGAGGCTACCACCCCAACAAGTTCAACCGGCAGTGACTCGAATTGTCACGAAGTAGCGAGGAAGCGTAGGAGCGTAGACGGCGAGTACGGCGCCGTAGACAGTTGTAGGGGAGGAGGGGAGTTGCTGCTCGAAAGCAAATTGAGAAGTGATTAATCAGTTAGAGTTGGCGGCGGCAAGCTAGTAGCTGCCGCACAACCAGTAATTCTTGACAACTGGATATTCACGCACGTATCCAGGTCCATCCTAAAACCTATCTTTCTCAAATCCTGATTTTCTCTGTAACTGCCAATGAAAGCGTATGAATCCTAATTCTTATCTTGGGCGACAATTTCGCACAGCGTCCCATAATCACAATTTCCGGCTGGAAGCTTGATTGTTGCAAATCCATGGGATTTTGGACCAATAGGATTGTAGTATGATGTAAAGACACGCAATTTTAAGTTTACGCTGATCATAATAATCTGACTAGCTGAACTTAAATAATTGACGTGGCTGTTCACTGCCATGCCATTGGCTAGTGACCACCACGTCACATGACCTCCCTTCGAAGAAGAGCCTCTCCTAAAGAAAAGGGTTCTCTTTCTTCTTTGACTTCCAGTAGAGGTCGATGAGTCCGGGAATTTGCGTTAGATTCTCTACGGGCTCCCAAGTGGCTTCCTTCTTGGTTTCACCAAGCCACCAGATCTTGTACTGCGGTTTTCCCTTGTACTTGCGATGTCCAATGACGGCTTCAACGAGTTGGCCCTCCGTACCATCGGCTATCACAATCTTATTCACCTTTTGCCTCCGCTTGTGGTCTTTGCGGTACGGCTTCAATAGTGACGTATGGAACACCGGATGCAGCTTCAATCCTTGCGAAAGTCCTAACTCATACGAGTCTCGAGACACCTTCTTTAGTATCAGGAAAGGTCTAAAAATTTCGGAGATAACTTCTTCGACTGTGCATACCCCTTGTGGCGGATGTCCATGTTCTTTCCGTCAAGTAACACCATATCACCAGTCTCGAAGTCTTGGACAAGTCTGTTCCTGTCGTAATAGTGTTTCATGCGTTCTTGGGCTTCACTCATACGGTCTTGTGCTACCTTGAGGAAGACCTCTTGCCGGAGTAAGAACTCTGTTGCTGCTTTCTCCAACTTGTTGAATATCGGATCTAACGAAACCTCGTCGGGCATGTACGGAATATACCCAAGATCCGCTTCAAACGGTGTCATTCCGATCGTCGAGTGCACACGTCGATTGTAGGCAAACTCTGCCATATGAAGAAACTCATCCCAATCGTTCTGGGCTGGGTTCACGACTCCACGAAGATAATCCCCGATAAAACGGTTCGTACGTTCCGTTTGTCCATCCGTCTGTGGTCTAAATGCCGATGACAGGTAATGCTGCGTTCCCATAGCAGATATAGCAGCCTGCCAAAACTTGGACGTAAATTTGGAGTCACGATCAGACACAATCGTCTTCGGAAGGCCATGATCTTTTACATAGTTCTTCATGAAGACATGCGCGGTATCTTCTGCGCTATCTGTCGTCTGCGTTGCAATGAACTTTGCACGCTTGGTCAATCGATCCACGATGACCACGATGGCATTACAACCATCCTTGCTGGGAGGTAAGGACACAATGAAACCCATCGAAATGTCGATCCATCTACCTCTTGGTACTTCCAGCGGTTGAAGTAATCCCGGCGGTTTCACTTGTCTCGCCTTGTTGCGCTGACACATTTCACAAGTGTTGCAATAACGCTGGATATACTTCATCATCTTCGGCCAATAATACTTCTCTCGTACTGCGACGTAAGTCTTGTACGATCCAGGATGGCCTGCCGTTACGGCATCGTGGTTCTCGCAAATGACACGGTCTCTCAGATCTTCGTCATCCGGAATATACAGTCGCGGACTTTCATCTTCACCGGTCTGGTAGTATAAAACGCCATCACTGAGCGAGTAATGCGGAACGTTGTCTCCAAGCTTAAGCTTCTTGACAATTCCCTGCAAGTCCTTGTTCCACGAATACATCTTCTTTGCGGACTGTGCCACAGTCACGTTGTTCGCTACCATGGTTGCCACAATCTCACGGTTTTGAGCCGTATCAAGAAGTTTCTGAAGGCTTACTTGCGCAGCCTTATGCTCGAACTCAGGGTTTCTTGATAATGCGTCTGCGACTACATTTGTTTCTCCTGGGATCCACTTGAACATGGGTCGAAACTCCGCGAGCTCATTGAACCACCGCGCAATGCGTCTATTCGCTGTCTTCTGCGTAAGAATCATCTCGATGCTCTTATGATCGGTTTCGACAAGAAAGGGCTTGTCTAGCAGATATACACGCCATGCCTTCAGAGCATGCATGATTGCGAGAAGCTCTTGTTCGCGTACTGGGTAGTTCAGCTCTGCAGGTTTCATCTTCCGGCCAGTAAAGGCAATTGGATGTTCCAACTCTCCCTCCTTTTGAAATAAGACTCCCCCAATTGCGAAATTTGAGGCGTCCATTCGAATACCGAAAGGCTTGGTGACATCAGCAAGACGGAGAACCGGTGGTGATGACAAGCGTTTCTTTAGCTCATCAAAACACCGCAGCTGGTCCTCATTGAGTTCGATCGCATCTCTAGAGCGTTTTCCCTTGATACATTCGGGCAAAGGACCTGCAAACTGAGCGAAATCCTTGCAAAATTGAGAAACGTAGACAGTTGTCCCCAGAAAGCTTTCCATTTGCTTCTTTGTCTTGGGAACAGGCCAATCTGTGATAATCTTCACACAGAAAGTCGGTGCACAAAACGCTGACGTACTCGGTCGAATTATGCCAGCTTGAACCATCTCTTTGGTCCATTCCTGTATCGTTTTCTTCTGATTCTTTTTTTCTCAGGACTTTGGCGCCATTGTTTCACCGAACTATGCGAAGTATCAGGCTTGAGCAGAATCTCATGCTCAATCCCTTCACGTACTGGGGGTGTCTCATTCGGAAGTTCCGTGCGAAAAACCGTATCCGCATACTTACGTAGCGTATCGTACGCCGGATTGTCCTTGAGAGCATCCCATCCTTGACGCTTGAAGCGTTCCGCCTTCTCCGAGTCATGCGGATTGATAACAAACACCGCTTCGATGTCCTTGTCCCTACGCAACATTTGCTGGAACTGATTGGACGAAATAACCTTCGTTCGTCCAAACTGGCCGTTGTGGCCATGCTGCCGATAGTAGTTGTAGATCTCACGGCTCTGCGCAATTCTGGCGCGGCGTTGTCCTGCCACCCAACGGGCTGGACGTGTCTTCTGCAGTCTCAACTTCAGAGTCTGCGTGTTCTCCACGTTGATGCGAGGTGCAATCTGTCCAGTACTCCAGTGGATGTCAGGGTTCTGCTCCCTCAGCCACATCATGCCTAAAACTATGTCCTTTCCCTCAGGAACAGGCATGACTTGGAATGTTCCCGTTGTCAAGGGAAATCCTGGTAGCTGCAGAGACATTTTTTACAGTCCGACGTGGACGATGCACAATCTGATCATAACCGAGATCAACTTGCATCATATCACCTTCAGTGACATCCAACTCAAGCTTCATCACTAACTCCTCAGTTACGCCGTTCAGGCTACTGCCGTTGTCAATGAATATCGTGACGGGCCTCTCTTGGTCTTCCGTCTTGAATGCTCGAGCTTCAGCCTCTAGGATCGCATACACTGCGCCCTGCATGTACCGGTTTGCTTCCGTACGTTTTGGCTGAGTACAATCTGGAGAAATGTGACCAACCTTGTCACAATTTCTGCACGTAGCTGTCTTCTTCCAATCATCGTTCTTGCCCTTTTTCTTTTCGTAACGCTTGTTGTTCTGCTGTTTCGATTTAGGCGGATGATGCCCCGATTCCGACGACCATTTCGAAGGCTTCGAAGGTGCTCGAGGAGGTTTCCCGGAGTAGTGCGCAAACTCGAAGCTCGAAGCAATTTCAATGGCTTCTTGTAGCGTTGATGGACTCTCTTCTTTGATCTTCTTTGCTGTTTCTCCACGTAACCCGTTTTGAAAGAAGAATCGTTTCTCCAACTCACTGATCGTCAATTCTGTCTGCGACAGCAAGTCTTGAAACTTGGAGACATACTCGTGAATAGTCTCGGTCTGTTTGAGACGAAACATTCTCTCGCGAAGATCATACTCGAAGTCCTTTGGTCAAAAGCGCGTGCGCAGCTGTTGCTTAAACAACGACCACGTGGGGCTCACACTCGCTCTCTCACATTCGGCTATAAAAGCGCGATACAAGCTCAACACTGACTTGCCTAAGTTGCTGGAGATTATCGTCACGAAACCTGACGATTCTGCCTCCATTAACTCACGTCTGCTTGCGTAGTACCGCTCGGTGGCAAAGATCCACAATTCAATGTATTCACCGTACTTTCCTTCATACATCGGAGGGTCCTTCTTCTTCTGCTCACCCCTAGCGGCAACGAGATATTCGAATCTCGCATTAGCTTGTTGCATTTGGGCTTGCATTTGCGCTTGCATCTGAGCTTGATACTGCTGTTGCTGCTGCGTAATGTATACGAGCAGCTGCTGCATGGACATGGTCTCAGGTCCAGCCGCATCCTGAGCAGCATCAGTAGCAGGGGAGGCTGACTCAGCCTGTGCATTGGCATTGGCCCCTTCACTTGACGCTTGCGATCTTGTATTTGTTCGCATCGTGGGTTGGGTAGCTTCAGCGTCGCTCGGAGCACTAACACGGCTCTGTTGACGAGGACGAGGGTTCGGTGACGGGCGATCAGCTGCACGACTCCTTCTTTGAGCCATTACAAGCTGGACTTCTCAGCGCAAGTCTTTTACGATACCAGAACCCTATACCGAAGTTAAACGAAGCGAAAAAAGGTTCCGATTAAAGTTCCTCCCTACAATCTACGTTTCTTGTCTACGTGGATGGAGTGATCAAAAGATCCTTCAAGAATTTCCTGGGTTTGCTCAATACGTTTCTTGAGCAATTCACTGAAGTCGTGAATGACGTTTCGGGCGGCTGCATCCTTAGAATCCGGAATTTCGTTTCGGATCAGGCGGACGAGCTTAAGTTGCTTGACCGTTGTTAGCCACAAGTCCAGACGAAGCTGATCGAGCTGCTTGTGTCGATCAGTCAAGGACTTTGTGCTGTTTACAAACGGATCTTCGGGCTGACGAGTCTTTCGCTTACCCATAAACAAGCACACTGAAACAGATGCAGTAGCAACGGATGTAGATCAAACACAACCAGTGAGTGTCTAATCGGACGTTCGCTCCTTTAAGCTCTGATGCGGGATAAGGATCCACTTAACGTGAAAGCGTTAGACCCAAGGCCACCAGAAAGAGTTTCCGATTGTGTGTACCACACTAGTGCGCAACCACACCAACAAGCCACTGAACGTAGCAGCTCGTGCTGAGGCAATACCCTTTGTGATCTAGTGCTTTCTCAGCTATGTGGCTGGCACCAATAACCTCAGGACAACTCGCTTCTGGCTATGCCACCACGAGTGCCCTACTTGAACCGAAGCTTGACACGACAAGTGCTACTATGTCACGAAGTAGCGAGGAAGCGTAGGAGCGTAGACGGCGAGTACGGCGCCGTAGACAGTTGTAGGGGAGGAGGGGAGTTGCTGCTCGAAAGCAAATTGAGAAGTGATTAATCAGTTAGAGTTGGCGGCGGCAAGCTAGTAGCTGCCGCACAACCAGTAGTTCTTGACAACTGGATATTCACGCACGTATCCAGGTCCATCCTAAAACCTATCTTTCTCAAATCCTGATTTTCTCTGTAACTGCCAATGAAAGCCTATGAATCCTAATTCTTATCTTGGGCGGAAATTTCGCACAGCGTCCCATAATCACAATTTCCGGCTGGAAGCTTGATTGTTGCAAATCCATGGGATTTTGGACCAATAGGATTGTAGTATGATGTAAAGACACGCAATCTTAAGTTTACGCTGATCAGAATAATCTGACCAGCTGAACCCAAACAATTGACGTGGCTGTTCACTGCCATGCCATTGGCTAGTGACCACCACGTCACACGAATCCGACCCAGACGGAAGCATCTGCAGCCACGGAGAGCAGCGGCTCGGCCACGTTTCCGAGCACGGGCACAAGCTGCAAGCTTCGTCTTCGCCGCAACTAGATGTGCAAAATATGTGAGGCGACGTATTATTCGATCGTTGATGTAAGCTTGTCTATAGAGTCCGGTTTTCACATGTCAGTCCATTCGTTGCTTCCGATAACATTAAATAGGAAACAATTTCAAGTGTAGCATGCTCAATGTAGGGTGAAAATTTATTGGGGGTGAAGTTTGACATCATCAGTTCATAGTCAAGTGACACAAGTTCTGCTGCGCAACTGATCCTTCCACTTGGGCGTCTAATCTAACAAGAATCTTGCAACCTGCTAATAAAACCGATGTAAGCCGGTCATCGATCTAAAATCAGCCTGTTCCTAGATAGCACTTGCTGAGACCTCAGAGCCAAGTTCTTGGCACAAGCGCTTGGAGATGCAGATGGTTTTGAATTCTAAGCTTGGTGTAGCGCCATACGACTGAGCCTGCGAGTTTTAATCCACACATGATGGCAAGTAGACGCAGCCATGCGGATCGAGCAACAGAATAACGAGTGTAGAAATCTGCAAACTCGGAAGAGTCTTAGTTGACACCTTCAAAACCTTAGCGTGTTCACTCTCTGCCGTGACACTACCTTGATCGCCGAACTGGGATCCGAGCGCGCATTTTTCAATTGGCCAGCATTGCTCCATCTCGACCACAATGTTGTCCTTGAAGACTTTTTCGCTCGTCGTCACCGCTGCCGTGGCCATGAACGGAATCACCGCTCTCGAGCAGGGCGACCCTGCTAACGTTCCCCAGAGCACTCTCGCCCCGTCCGATTCTCCTGTGCAGTCGCAGACGCTGGCTCCTGCCTGGACGACACAGACACCAACTGCGTCTAATGGCGGATCGTACTCGTACGACAGCACGGGCTCTTCCGTTGCCGGTTCGTCAGAGATCGATGAGGGTAGCGATGCCAAGTCGAATGGCGCGTTCACAATTCCCCCTTCGACTGACTCTGGCAGTGAGTTCAACCTCAAGAGTCCACCTCCACCTCCGTCGAGCCCCGGTAGCCTTTCAACCGGCAGCGATCTTGGCGTTGGCAGTGGTTCCGCTCCAAACGACAAGGAAGGTCTCCCTACTTTAAGCAGCTCTCGAAGCAGCCCCACAGGCTCATCGGATCTTAATGAAAACGGTGATTACCAGGGCTCTTGATTATGGCATTGTTATTTAATGGGAACCCTTTTTAACCATAAATAATGGCATTGGGCAGCTAGTGTCATCACATACATTATGTCATGTACTGCGCACAAACAATAAATAAGAGCATAATGTAAAGCAAACCAACACCATGTTAATAATTACCGAGTGGCCTCGTCGACAGTCTGAGCTGACCAATACTCACCATTTTGGCGTAAGAACAGCACCATTTTTAATGTAATAGGCTGCAAGCTTTGGCGCTCTTGCCCGTACGTCGTCCTGGTGACGCTAAAGAACCTATCAACAAGGTTAGAAGTAGGTGGAATGCAGCTAAGCAGGTTGTACCGCGGCTGAACTGCTGCTAAACGGCGAGCCTTCGTCTTCACTTTCCTTCGCTTTGCTGCAGTGCGTGCAGGTTCTTCTACTTCTTCCAGGCAGCGGAAGGGCTGCAGCACTGCCTTATCGGCCCTCGTTAGACTTTGGCTCCCTCCCAAGACACGCACACAGTAACATGGGCTGGCGTGAAGGTGCGTGGCGGGGGAGCGTGGCAAGGACCATAGTAGCTTAGCGAGGGGCTTTGTTCGAGTTGCTCAAATTAAAAAGTGAGGACGTGAGCAAGCTGTGTCGTATAGCTGGCTTAGAGAAGTACTGGTAGCAGAGAGTTTAAGTACAGTAGTGAAAAGTCATGGTTGGTTGTGAGAGGTACATAATGATAAAGAGGTTTTGCTCATAAATTATGTCGGATGATTCCTTAAGCAAATAAATTATTAAAAACATCCAGGTAATCGAAGAAATAAATAATTTTATGATTTCATAAGAAATAATTGAAAAGACCATGCCATAATCGGATCAAGCAAGAGCGACGGCATCCAGCGAAGTGGTGATGGCAGTGAGAGTCAGGGCTCGACTAGCCTGCCCGAGAGCAGCACTTCGGCATCAGCACCGTGTGACGAAGCACTCTCACTGGCGGGTAGCTCTGCGACCGGTAGTCAAGTTGACAGTTCGTCCGACACCGATCAGAGTGTCCCTGGTTCGGAGTCTGGTAGCCAACCTAGCGGATCTACCGGTCCCTCTGAGGACAGCAGCTCGTCTCCGTCCAACTACCCCTCACAAACACTCGAGACTGGCAGCCAGGTCGAGGGCTCTTCCGACATTACCCAAGGCAGTGATGCCAACAGTCCCAACCAGTCGGATGACTCGACCGCCATCGAAAGCAACGGCACGCCGCCATCGAGCAACCAGAGCCAGACGAACGGTAGCAAGGTGGCGGGATCCTCTGGTACCGAGCCGAAGTTCCCGAGCAAAAGCACAAGTTGCAAACGTCGTCTGCGTCAGTAAGTTTCTCTCTATCCGAAGCTAAGAATGTTGTGCGTATCTTGTCAGTTAAATTTGTCTAACACTCAAGCGTGAACTAGACATTCAATATTAACGCGTATCCAATATCAACCTGTTAACTCTGATTTCTCTCTTGGTATGTAACTACGATCCTAATTTCCCCTTCGTCATTACAGCAAATAGCTTTTTGATGGTCTCGGCCTGCTCTTCGATCATGCTGTTCTGCCGCTCCAGCAATGCGTTCTGCTGCTCAAGAAGTGCCAGCATTCGGTCGCTCTTGATCTGGAGTGCCTGTGTACCGCTTTCTTCCTCTGCGGGCTGCTGCTGCTCTTGCAATTGTCCGGGTTGCTGCAACGTAGCTGCTGTGATTGCGGCGATTTGCTGGTGATGAAACTGCTGGATTTGCTCGTATGCTTGCGCCCCCAACGTCATTTGTTGGAGCTCCGCTTGATCAGTGTCCAAGCTTGTGTCCACGTCGACAGCCGGCGCCTTCTCCTCCACCAATACGCCCGTGGACAAGTTAAATCGCTTACAGAAGTTGTAGTACCATCCGTTTGATGCCTGGAAATTCCCCAGTCCGTACTTAGGCACCAGCAATTTGGCTTTCTCCTTGACAAGCGACGGCGGGACCGGCACCTTCCGTGCCTTGAGTCCCCGTACCCATTCAAACAGCTCTCGTTCGAACGGCACACTCATGACATGACCACCACGTTTTCGTGCATCTCTGGTCTCAGCACTGCCGTAGCGGTATCGCGCCCGCACCTCGGCGCCCTTTTGCTTGAGCTTCTGAATGGCTGCGCGCGTGATGCCGTAGCGTCTTCCAATCTCGGCGTTCGACAAGGTGCCACCCGATTTCTCAATCAGTTCCAGAATCTCCACGCGCTGTCGGTCTGTGAGCCGCCTTCCAACTCCTTTTCCTTTTTTTGTGGGCTCCATAGCCACTCCACGAGCCGAGACAGATACCGCAAATTGAGTGGGCGGTACGGCGGCGTATTGCGCAGCTTCTGGGACGCTCCCAAAGGCGGGAGATGACTCATCAGACTGAGAAGCGAGCAACGGTGATGGGAGAAGGGGTGCAGCAGCGTGAGAACCGCTCTGGAGCTGCGTAGACGGCGTAGATGCATCGGGAGAGGGCTCCATACTGCCTGTTGACCTACTGAAAGCGAAAATCAGGCAGCCTTCCATACAAAACCTCTCTTTCTGTATACTTTCCCTCTCCAGGTATACTTTGGAAAATACATAATCGTACGTAATCGAGAAATGGTGTGTCCCACACCATCCAAGTGCTGGTAGAGAGTTTTCAGTGTATACTTTTGCGTTTTGTAAAGACACGATGCAGGGGGCAGTGCTGACTACGCGACGCAGAGCCTTCTCGCAGCAAGCTCTGCGGCGCTTGGAGGAGGTCTCCAACGGCCGACGAGCGTCCACAGTGAAGCCTTCGACCGCCAAAGCGCTGGAGCTGGATGGCCGCTCGTATCTTCTACCCACGCTAACGCTGTCAAAAGTTTCATCCAAAGAGACGAAAGACTCGCAGTTGTTCCAGGCCCGAGCGAACCGACCGACACCTGTCGTGCTAGATCTGCAGCAAGTCTCCAGTGACGGTAAGATGAGCGTATCGTTGTATACTTTTCTAGAATATTCTTGTTAATTGGTTTATTTTCTTAAGGCTCTCCACACTCGCAGTCGATAAAGAAACATGAACTGAGAAACGAGATTCTGCAATTACAGGTAAACCCTTTCTTATCTGCTACAAATTATTTATTGAAAAAGTGTTTTTCTAAACGATGAAATTGTTTTATACATTTTTACTAGGAAGCTGGGTACATGCCGGTGGGGATCACTAATGCCAGTGAAGACGTCAAGAAGGCGGCAGCGGCGCTGAACCTGCCTTACTTCATCGGCACAAGGCTACACTTGCAGCAGCAGCCGGAGGTGGGAGTGGCTGCAGTGGCGGAGCAGACAGAGGAGCCTCCTACCGCTTCGAATGCTGCTTTTGTTGCAGAAGAAAACTCCGGAGCGTCAGTTGCTGGGCAGACGGCAACGGAGCCATTTGCTCCCATGGTAGTGAGCCACTCGGTACGCTCTGGACAGCAGATTTTCGCGCAGAACAGGTCGCTCATCGTGCTGGGCAGCGTCAGCTCTGGCGCCGAGGTGATGGCAGATGAAGATGTGGTCGTGCTAGGCGCACTCAAGGGCCGCGCACTCGCGGGTATCGGCGGCAATGTGCGTGCTCGTATTGTCTGCCAGAGCTTCGACGCTGAACTCATTTCCATCGCGCACTGCTTCACGACGTGTGACGCCTTGGACAAGGACGAAACTGGATCGCTGCAGCTGCACAAACCCACAGCCATCTCGCTTCAAGACGACCGACTGCACTTCGAGTCGTCGACTGTGTAACGTGCACACGAGAGACCGTTTGTTTTCGCTTGTATATCTACTGTTCCTTAAACGCGCTTTTAGTCTTCTTCGTCTCTCTGCATGAAAATAAATAGTCGATTCTACACTACACTTTTACAAAGTGTCCAGCTGTAGTTCTGCGTCCGTTACAACTCGCTGCTTCGTGTCCAGGTGGCTGTGGACTGGAAAGTCTCGCACGCGTTCACAGTCTCTTGTAGATCTCGACGGTACTCGAACGTGCTCTGGCAGTCGCGACCACAGAACGCGCTTGTGTCTGACGCCACAGACAGCGGACGGAAGAACAGAAGGCCGCAATTATGACACGTCACTTGCGCGGTCTTGCGCTGTGCCTGCGTCTTGAACGTCGGCACGTCTGTGGGTGTCCACTCTGCTGTCTCCTTGATGCATTCCTGGTACTGCCGCTGTCGTCGCCATTGTGCTCGTGCGCCGGCCTCCTCCAGCTCCTTGAGCATGTACACGCGTTGCCAGTCGCAGCAGTAGCTGCTTCGACTTGTAGGCTGTGGAGTTTCCACTGTTTTGGTAGTCGCCGTCCGCTTCTCCATGTCTGCAGGACACGAACAGGCTCGCGGTCGCAGCCGACGCTGCACGAATCGCCACGCACGCGCGTAGATGCTGCTGCTGTCCTGCTGGTTGTTGCTAGTGGTCGTGCACGTTGTGGGGCTCATGCCCGTGTATTGTGGAGAGATCCGTGCACACATGGCAAGCGTTTTCGTAGTCTGAGCTGTCGGGGGAGTTTCCTTTTCTCTCTCGGTGTGTTGAATTGTGAGAGAATTTCGGTTGTGGAGTCTGACGTACGCTCGCTGGACTGATCCGAAGCTGAGCCGCTTCGTTTGACAGATTGCGAGCCTTGTTCTTCGGGACGGGGAGCAGACGCTGTTCTCTTGAGAACACACCGATGGCAACTTGCCAGTTTTTTTCCGTTGCAACAAGGTCATTGACGAGCACCGACGCAGTTGCCGCAATCGGCTTGGTAGTCACTGACTTAGTCAAAGCATTTCCCATCAGGAAGCAACACTCACGTGTGCGGCAACCAGGACCAGGCTCATAAGTCGCTTTTCGCTTCAACTTCAGTTTCATTTACATGCACAAGGCCTTTGAGCCTGTATTATCATATAAACATGTGACATTGCATAGATTATTTGCTTGGTAATGTATTGAAAACACCTCTAATAATAGATATAACGGTTAGATCAGACCTACGACACTGTCGTCGACAGAGCTAGTGCCGCTCGGTCATGCGTCATCATTTCCTGCGACAAGGTGCAAGACATGAATGATTGTCGTATCTAAGCGACTATTTCTATCCTATGTACACCACACCAATACGTAGCTCTTTTCACCTGTGGCCGTCATTTGCTCAACCTGTTCACCATGTCAACCAAGTTCCTGCGCACACGTCGCTTGCTGCCGTTTCTGGCAGCACCCACTGCACTTCTGTCCGTATCGTCCGCCCACTTAGAGGCCTCTGAACCTGAAGCCGCCCCACCTGCGCAGCCCGCTGTAAACTTCGTCGGCGTCTTCGTGGAGAAGGAGTCGGCTGCTCGTCTGCGACAACAATTCCCAGCCAAATTCGGCAGCGCCGACGAGCCGCTCGTGGTGGTACTACGTTTTCAGCCCACAGAGGAGGAACAGGAGGCATTTGCACCCATTTTTGGCCGTGCCGCCAAGCTGCACGTCAAGGGACTGGCCGAGGACGACCACGCACAGACTGTAAGTATCTGTAGCATGACAACACATTAATAAAGGACGTATGGACTAATATTGTGGCTCTCTGGGAATGTTATTTAGGTGCTGGTGGCAGTGACGACGGAGACGGGTGAGTCTCTCGAGTACGAGGGCGCCGCGGAGCCTGCACACGTGACGCTGACGTCAGCTGGTGGACTCAGCGCCGGCTACTCGAGCGTGCTGCTCGAGCGTCTACGCGCCAGTGACAAGCTGCGCTACCTTCTAGACGGTGATGAAGAGATTAATGAATGGACTGGAGAGCTACCGGCCTTTGAGTCCAAGCACCTGCCGTTGTTCAGCCCGTTCCCGGCCGTGGAGGCCAAGATCGTCAAGGTGGACGCCAAGCAGAGCGAGCAGCTGGCCCTGCAGGGCACCGTGTGTCTGTCGTCTCGATTCGACGTGGCCACGGGTGAATGCCAGGCACCTAAAGCTGAGTGTGGCTTCTGTAAGTTCATGAAGGCTGGTCCCTGCGGTAAGGAATTTACCGCTTGGGAAACCTGTCTGGATAACTGCAAGAAGAGCGGCGACGACTTTATCGAGAAATGCGGAGCTCAGACACTGGCGTTGCGTGACTGCGTGGACGCCAACCCAGAGTACTACCACGTGCTGAGCGACGGCCCGGACGAGGAGACAGAAGCCAAACATGTAGAAGACGATAAGTAAGTTTTACGCGAGGATCAACTTAGAGAAGCAATCGCTTCGCTTTTCCTCGCGATAGCTAAGAGTTTCATTCAACACTGCTGGGTTTTATTATAAGTAGGGGTAACGACCATTTGGTTACCCCTTTAAGTGTCCGACTTGGATGTCTCTCAATGGATACCAGACACACGGTGGACTCCCTTCGTGCGGCCAGGTTCAAGAGCGTTGACGCGGCTCCAGTGTCTGCTATATGGGATAAAGCAGCAGCTTCTCGTCAACTGGCTCAGTCGCTCTCAGCCCCACAGAGGCCTCAACAGCAGCAGAATGCCAGCTCGAACCAGCACTCTGTTCCCTCAATACGGAAGACTCCACAGGTTCGACTCCGAAGCACTAAACGCGTCAGTAAAGTCCCCAAACTTTCCTTCACGAAGCGGAGAGGGAGAAACGCCATCTCGAACCAGCTCAGTCTCGTCGGCGTTAGACAGGTGAATGCCGGTGTGTATTTAGTAGAGAACGTGAAGACTGGCCATCGCTACTTTGGCACGACGTGGGACCTCCAGAACGCGGCAGCTCAGAGTTTCCACGACCTGCAGCTTGGTGCGCATCCTCATCAAGCGCTGAACTCGAGTTTTAAACAGCACGGCGAGGCAGCTAGTGGCATCCGCTTCCGCATTCTGGAACACGTGAGGCCGCCGTCGTCGCCCAAGCCTTCAGTTCATACCGACCCGGTCACGGCCAAACGAAGGAGAGTTAAGCGTCTGGCAGCTGGCCGAGACGCCGATAGTAACGACGACAGCTTTGACGTCCGCGCCATGGAGCGGAAACTAGCAGCGCGACTGCGTTTCCACCAGCGGAGGGTGGTGCGACGGGCGGCGTACAAGATCGTACGGCGGTTCCTAGTGATACCAGTACTAGCGCATGCCTGGCCCATCTGGGTACGCGTCACCGAAGGATGTGCGCTTGCTGAGCGTACTGCAGCGACTGTGGAGATCCAACGCGTGGCTCGAGGCTACATGGACAAAGTTGTGGCTAGCAACATACGTCGAGACCGTGCAGCTCGGATACTGCAGCGATTCATGCGACGTTGTCACTTGATACTAAGTTTTAGAAGAAGAGCACGCAGCCGTCTCGAGGCTAAGGCTGCATGTGTCCTCCAACGATCGATGCGCGAGTTTGTGGCTCGTCGTAAAGCTCGAAGACGACGCGATGGAGTGCGACGATGGCTGGCAGCACGGAAGCTGCAGACGCACGTTAGACGGCATCTCGCTCGTCGTCTGGTAGCGCGTATGAGACTGGACAAGCGTCGAGCTCTTGCTGCTATCAGTGTACAGCGTACGACTCGAGGGCATTTAGCCCGACTACGAGTACGGCGTCTACGACAGCGACGAGTTGATGACAAGGCCGCCACGTACATCCAGAAGATGTGGCGAGGCTACTCCACACGCACTAAAGTGACGCTGCAACGTAGTCTCGGAGGATACCTGGCACCTCATAGACTACATAACTGTCCGCTGGACGAACTGAGAGATGAAGCGGCCAGGACGATTCAACAGGCTTATGGTCGCTGGAAAGCTCGGCGTGTACGAGAGCAGAACGAAAAGGCCACGACGATCCGCGTGGCTTATCGTAACTATGTCGCCAGGAAGTTTGGCTGGGCTGCGATGACTGTGCTATCGGAGACAGCGATGGCGAATCGTATCCAACGTATTGGACGTCGCTGGATGTTTCAGCGCGGATTCCGTTGTGTGGTTACTGAGTACCGACGGGAGAAAGCTGCGCGTACTATTCAGTGCTGCACGCGTCAATACCAAGCTCGAACGAAGCTCTACACGCTGAGAAAGAAGAAGAAATGCGCACAAGCGATCAGACTGATACAGAGTTTTTGGCGTGGATGTCGGATGCTTCTGAAGCTTCGTGAACGTATTCTAAAGCGGAAACGGGAGCGTGCAGCGCGGCAGATCCAAGCCACGTACCGCGCGTGGATAGCACGACGCGAATACGTCGCAATTAGGGACATGGCAAGACGAAATCGAGCTGCCACGAAGATGCAGTGCATGTTCCGAGCGCGACAAGCTCGACGCGAACTCACGCGACGTCAAGTAGTCCGACGTCTGGGCGCTTGTGAGAACTGCCGCTCTCAACTCGCCACGGTCTACCACTTCGAAGCCGAGAGTGAGCTATGTGGCGTCTGTAGTGACGAGTTCGCTAGCGTTGGAAATACTGTCATGGAGACTCTGGATGTCGCTGTGTACCGCCGTATTCTGGTCCCTCTGGTGGGTGCCCAACGCGCGTATCGGACCTTTCAAGACAAGATGCGGCTCCAGCTCGGGACGTGTACGTTGTGCGAAAAAAAGGCTGTACGTAGATGTTGCTGGTCCTGTTTGTACGGTCACGGCGTCAGCTCAAATGAGGCTAAGCGCAATGGGGAGGCAGCTCTGGGATTGACGTTCTGTCGGTCTTGCGATGCTCTGTTCCATGAGCGTAAGCCACACGAGCGGAAAGAAATCGAGCGTGCATACGCTGAAGATGCTGCGGCCGTGACGATTCAAACGTACTATCGCCGGTTTGCACAGCGACGTACGCTAACAAATCTGCGCCTTGCGAGGCATACAGCTGCGGCGAAGCGAGTTCAGGAGTGTTTCAGACGTCATCGACAGCGTCGTATTACGCGCGCTATATGCGCGGCTCACAGACAGCAGCAGTTGCTAGAGGAGAGCGCTGCACTTACGATACAGCGTGTCGTTCGAGGATATTTAGCTCGCCGTGAGGTCCACCGTCTGAAGCACGAACGGGACAGCGCGATCGTGATTCAACGTGCGTTCCGACGGTATCAAGTGCGACGTGTGTACAATGCAGCCGCTGTGATTCAGAGCACTGTACGCGGTTGGCTGGCACGCCGTGTGGCTCATGCTCTACGTCAAGAACGACTTGAGAAACAGAGGAACGCCGCCGCGTGCTGCATTCAGCGTCACGTGCGCGGGTTTCTTGCCAGACGACGCGTACTGCACCTTCGTCAGCACAATGCAGCTGTGTCTATACAATCCGTCTGGCGTGGATTCGTCGCGCGGTGCGAGTTACACGTTCTGCAGCTTGAGAAGCAGCGGAAATTTTGCGAGGATTTGCGTGCCAGACTCTGTGTCGTCGCAGCACAGATCGCCGAGAGTGAACGAGTTTCAGCCACGCGCATCCAGACGATGGTGCGTGGACGACAAGCTCGAAATGAGTTGCTCAGACGGAAACTTCAAGCAGCCAGGAGCGCGCGCGAACAGCTTCGTGATCGTGTCGTGGCGCTCGAAGTGATGAGTGCGATGTGCATCCAGCATCATGTGCGCGAGCGTATCACGGCTCCTGTCAGTCGCCAACGTCTTCGCGCTCAATGCTGCGCTCGATGTTTCTTGAGTCGACGCACAGCGAAGCGGTTGCGACTGGAGAAGCAGTCGGCTGTGCGGATCCAACGCGCGTTCCGGTATTCCCGTGCGAAGCGGAGACTCGCTCGGCTCGTGGACGACGACACGGCAACGTCGGCGTCTGCGTGGGTCGAGCTGTTCGATGAAGCGAGTGGATACGTCTACTACTACCACACAGAGACTGGCGAGAGTGTCTGGGAGCGTCCTCCGAAGATGAATTATTCACCTGAAGACACGCCCAGGGAAAATGTGGGCGAATGGGTTGAGTACTGGGACGAAAATGTCGGCACGTCGTACTTCTACAACGTCAAAACTGGTGAGGCAACGTGGACTACACCTGCAGGTTATCAGAGCAGCAACCAGGAAGACGCAGCACAAGCGTGGCCGACGACGTTGGAGGAGGAAAAGCAAGACGTGGAGGCGTACGGGGACCAGTACGCACCGTACGGCTACGAGTACGCTGAGGACCAGGCTTACTACGGCAACAACGGCGAGGACTACGCGTATCCCCTGGAACAGGCAGACAACGAGCTGAACGAAGGGGTCGACACGGAGTACGACATCAACTACAACATTTACCTCACGCAGCTACAACAGCAACAGCAAGAAGACCAACAGCAACAATAGAACCGTCGTGTAGCTGGAATTTTCATTTCTTCTCAAGCTTTTACTGGTCGTATCTGAACTTGCTTATCTACATCGTGACAGCACGTCCGTCCCGAGTCACTTACCAGGACGGCTGGTAGGCCTGTGCAGCCTGGTTGGCCATGAGGGAGGCCTGGTTGCGCTGCTGCTGCTCACGGTCACGAACTTGCTGCTGACGCAGACGTGCCGCCTCCATGTTACGCGCGACTTCTTCTTCGTCGCTCTTGGCAAAGTTAAAGCCGCAGCCCATGCAGAATTTGGCCGTAGACTTGCATTCCTTACTGCACGTGGGGCAGTTCTTGGTACTGGACTGGGAAGGTGCGGACCACGATCCGGACGTTGGGATCGGGGCCGGTAGTGGCACCGATGAGAACGAAGACCCCGACGAGAACGACGACGAAGACGCCAAGCCTGGCGTTGAGGCTGCTACCACCTTTGTTCCGCAGTGTAGACAGAACTTCTGCGTGGATTTCAGTGGCTGACTGCACTTGGAGCAAGCGCTAGCGGCTGTCGATACGGAATCTGGCGCAGAGAATGAAGACGCTGAGCTGACAGAAGACGAAGGTGACGGCGCCACGACTGGAGCTGGAGGCGGAGCCGCAGCGACTTTAGTGCCGCATTTCGGACAGAATTTCTGCGCCGCTTTGAGTGTGAAATGACACGACGCGCAGCTGTGATCACCGCCAGGAAGCGACGTAGACGACGAGCTGGACGCAGAAGAGTTTGTACGTTGCAGTGGCGCAGACGAAAAACTGTTTCCGGGCGTGAGCGGCGCAGGCGACGAGAAGCTGTTACCGGGAGTCAGAGCAGACGCAGCGACCTTTGTGCCGCATTGCAGACAGAACTTCTGCGCCGGCTTGAGCGCAGCCTTGCAGCTCACACACGCATTGGACGCGGCCGCCGGCGTGGCCGGACTGGAGCCTGTCGACGATATCGACATGCTTGACAGCCTCATGGCCTCCTGACGAAGCTGTTCTTCCTGCCTCTTGGCTTCCAGACGCATTTGCTCCTCCTGTCTCTTGGCCTCGAACGCAGCACGCGCTTCTTCCTCAGCTTTCCGCCGGTTCTCTTCACGTCGAGCCTGCTCCTCTCGCAGTCGTCTGTCTTCTTCCCTCTGCTTCTCCTTGGCCACGCGCTTGGCTTCCTGTCTCTTCAGCTCCTCCGCTGCTGCCTGCGCTTCGATTCGCAGTCTCTCAGCTCTTGCGAGTTTCTCTTTAGCCATTCTTTCGGCCTCTTCTCGACGTTCTTTGGCCGCCTGGGCCACCTGCAGATGCTGCTGTCTCTGGGCCTCAAGTTCTTGCTGTCTGCGCGCATTTTCACGCTCCACCGCCGCGCGCTGCTGAGCTTCATAGTCGGAGATTGCGGTCTGCGCTGACAGGCGCATGGCCTCAGCGCGGTCGCGAGCGTCTTGAGCCTGGCGCTCCGCCTCCTCACGCCGACGTGCGGCCTCGTCCCGCTGCGCGTCGATTGCGCGTCGCTCGTTCTCCGCTGCAAAGGAACGCGCCTCGTTATCTCGAGCTGCTTGCGCCTCCACTTGCGCGCGCTGCTGCGCTTCGTATTGGCCGATCGCATTAGCTGCTTCCTGTTTACTGGCGTCCGCGTACATCTTGGCCTCCTGAGCGCGCCGTTCAGCCGCTTCTCGTGTTTGACGCGCGTCATCCATGTCTGGAGTTGGAGCAAATGTCACGTGACGCACAGGGGCTGGCGCGGCCGGCGCGGCGCCAGGAATCGCTTCGCCTGAGCAGATACACAAGGATGGTTATGACACACTCGTTAATGAGGTTCTAAAGCGATTTCCAGAGCGATTTAGACATGTCTGGATAGAGGAAAACATACCGCATTCAGGACAGAAGGCCCCTTGTAGATCAGGGGCCAGATACGATCCACACTCGCCGCAGAAGCCCATGGAGACGAAGGTCGACGAGGGGGAGGGCAACCGATTATGGTGTGTGTTGCGACAACTTCGAGGAATTCCACGCTCTGATTGGCGGTTAATCGAAAAGCTGTGGTTGAAGCTACAGTACCGTAAATCGTCTCTATAAGTACGATCGTTGGATCGTCGCTGTACCTATCTCCTCGAAATTTCCCTGTCTAAAGCGATCCATCCGTCTGCCCCCTTTGATCGCCACGTAAGACCCGCAACAGTTCGACAGGCGTCCAGAAGGATCAGCGCCGGACTTTGAGACTTTGCGCAGCCCACAGCTCGTTTTACTCGCGCTGCTGCAGCTCGTCGTGTACACACGCTTCTTGTCGATCGTCCGCATACACTTACACCTGCTTCTTTCATCATGGGCGCCGTGGACGTGCTGAAGAAGTGGGACTTCTACAAGAAGATCCCGGAGGTGCGTTTAAACAACCTTGTTCCTGCTTGCACCGCTGTCTAATGTTGCTATAACTTGCAATGCATTGGCTACAGGACTTGACGGTGAGCACACTTCCCGGCGTGAGTTTGTCGATCGCCGGCTGCTTCATCATGTTCCTGCTCTTCATCCTCGAGTTCAACAGCTACCTGACGGTGGACTACAAGTACGATATCGTCATGGACGAAGGACTGGACCAGACTATGCGCATCAATTTCAACATCACAGTGCCCGACTTGCCCTGCGAGTTCGCGTCCGTCGACGTGTCGGACATGACAGGCACGCGTAAGCACAACATGACGTCCGACATCTTTAAGATCCGTCTGGACCAGAAGGGCCGCATGGTCGGGCTCGCTGACGAGACGCAGGTCATGCCACGCTTCGCCGAAGACACGGAGTACGGCGATCTGCCGGATTCGGACGCTACAGTGACCATCTTGGACGAGGAAAGCTTCGAGCCGTTCCTTAAGCAGCACCACTACGTGGCTGTGGACTTCTACGCCCCGTGGTGCGTGTGGTGCAAGCGACTGGAGCCTGTCTGGACGCGCGTAGCCAAGACACTCCCCTCGCTGCATTACGGCCAGCAACTGCGTGTTGCCTCCGTCGACTGCCAGGCCCACCCGCAGCTCTGTATGAAGCAGTTCATCCGCGCGTACCCTTCTATTCTCTTCTACAAGGACGGCGACGTATCCCCCGTGGAAATGTACTTTGGCGACCGAACTGTAGAGGCGTTTGTGGACAAGTTCAAACAGCTTATGGCTGGCGAGATGGACGTCGTCGAAGCGCGTAAGAAGGAGCTGTTCGAACAGGACAAGAAGGATGCGCGTGAACAAGGACGCGCCATCGCTCGCTCTGCTGTCGGACCCGAAGGTTGCCGTCTGTTCGGCCACTTGTACGTGAAGCGAGTCCCCGGAAACTTCCACGTCCACTTGGCCAACCCTGCGTACTCGATGGACTCGTCGCTGGTGAACGCGTCGCACACAGTGAACGAGTTGTGGTTCGGCGAGCACTTGGCACCCGGCGACATGTCGAGACTCCCACGCGAGGCGCAGACGCAGCTGTACACCCACCGCTTGGAAAACCAGGACTTCACGTCGCTCTACAAGAACCACACGTACGTGCACTACATTAAGGTGGTGACCAACTCGTACGTGCAGGGAGACGGCTCGGAGATCAACGTGTACAAGTACACGGCGCACTCGAACGAGTATCTGGAGACGGACGACCTGCCGTCGGTCATGTTCCGCTACGACCTGTCGCCCATGTCGGTGCGAATCTCGGAGGACACGGTGCCGTTCTACCACTTCGTCACGTCCGCCTGCGCCATCATCGGCGGCGTCTTCACGGTCATCGGTATTGTCGACCAGATCATCCACCAGACGGCACGTGCGCTCAACAAGAAGGTGCTGTAAGGGCCAAAAGCTAGTGATACTCACAGGGTTGGAAGACAGTAGCGAGCACGGTGATAACGTAGCAAGCCGCTAACAAGTAGAACTGCTTCAAGTAGTAGTCTCTGCCTCGGACTTCGATACCTCTGACAGTTTATCATTTAGAATCTGTTTCTAGCTTGCATTTAACACTGATACGATTACAGTAGTGCATTTCTAAAAAATTGATTGATATGTTATCAAAGGCCCCGCTCAAATCGATTAATGAGATTTTCGTATGCGCCGACCGAATCAGGACCGCCCAGTCCCTCCATATTCAAATCCTCGTGCGCAATGGAGGACTCTCCGCTCGCGGAGGCGTCTCGCGCGCCGTCCAACAACATTTGGAACGTGGACTACAATGCGACTGTGGCCAAGGACGCAGCCATGGGCTGGCAGGGCATGGGATTCGTGTTGGGGTTCAACGGCGTCATGTTTCTCGTGGCGCTGGCCATCTTCCAAGCCGGTGCACGCAGTACTCGCTTCAGTCTCTTCCGCTTCGGGTCCAGCTCCATCTTGTCAGCCAGAGCGCAGGAAGCGGCTCACTTTACACTCCAGAAGTGGGGCGATCTCCTGTGGCGCACTCCAATTAGAGACACCGACGTGGAGATGCGACTCGGCCCCGAGGGCACGTTTTACCTGCTCTACCAGCAGTACACAGCGCGTTATCTGGGTGTACTGAGTATCTTTGCAATGCTAGTTCTGCTTCCTCTTTACCTCACGATTGGAGCCAACGCGATACAGCAAGTGGAAGCAGCAGCAGAAGCCGCCGTTAAAGGGATCGAAGGCATCGCACAGGGCTCGACAGACGGAGCTACATACCTCCATGCGATGGACGCAGAGGACGCAGCCATGGGGAGCGGCAGTGCAGCTCAAGATGTGGATAATAAGTGGTGGTCCTTCGCTCATGCCACGATCCGAGTCATGCCGAACGAGTCGCCGTACCTCTGGGTGCCTGTAGCCATGTGCTACTTGACGACAGTTGCGTTCTTAGTGTACTATAGACAACTCAGCGCTTTGGCTACAATTCCCACGCATGACTCGAGGCGATCACACAAACTGGCAGGGCTGACACAGCGCTCGTCATCCATTATGTCGACTGCCACCAGTGTAGCCATCGCAGGACAGACGTCAGGAGAAGATGACAAGAGCGTGAATGCTGCAGAGGACTCAGGGACTCCAGAAGTTGTCGTGTCGCCGAGTCAGACCACGACAGAGACAGAGGACCCGGAGAAGCAACCTCTACTCGCGAAAGACAAGGAGATGGCTACATTAGAAGAACAGAAGGACAAGCTACCGGAGCGTACCCATCTGATTGGAATGCAGCCATCTTCACTCAGTAACCGATCGCTGTTTGTGAACCGTGGCATCCCCAAGAACCTCCGAGAGCAACGCATGCTGCGTCTATTGGACGAGGTGTTCCCTGGCTACGTGGAGGATGTGAGTGTCGTGTTTAATCTGGCCGAATTCCACAGTCTACAAGCTCGTCGTCGTCAAGAAGAGACGGATCTGGCTCGCATGAAGATCCTGCACGAGCGAGAACTGAACGACGAGAAGCCGTCGTGGTCGCTGCGCCTGCTGCCTGGTGGCGTGATGCTCCCGTCGCTGCGTCTGATGTTGCGCAATTGGTTCTGCTGCCTCAGATGGTGCACCAAGCCTGTTCCAATGGAGCAACAAGAGGAACAACTGGCCAATCACATTAAGAAGCTGCGAGAGAAAGAAATTACGTGTCTGTCTCGTATCTTGCACGAGAACAAAGGTGCAGGACGTGCGTTCGTCATCTTCAAGTCGGCCAGACTGCGTGCGCGCTTCGTCCGTCGTGTGCGTAACCAGAGTATCACGTCCATCCTGGCGCGCTTCCCGGAGCACTCGCAGCCGCGGCTCGTGCGCTATGTGCGTGAGTTGGGCCTGACTCGATGGCATCTGGAAGCCGCTCCCGAGCCCGACGACATTGACTGGCAGAGCGTGTCGTTCCCCTTCGCGAAGCGCACAGTCGTCGTGCTGCTAGTGAACGTCTGCATCCTCGTGGTTCTGCTGCTGTTCACGTCTCCGATCGCCGTGACGTCCGCCATTTCCAGCAGCTCCTCGTACTCCACGGGCGCGGCGCAGTCGCTGTCGGATCTGGTGGCTCAGCTGGGCGATCTGCTGAGGAAAGTGTCGCCTCGTATGGCCAAACTTCTGGCCAACTACATCCCGACGCTCATCCTGGTTATGATCAACGCGGTGCTGCTGAATGTGCTGCAGATTGCGGGCCATATCCAGCCGATCTCGACCGATTCGGCCAAGGAACGCTTGATCCTACGCACCGCTTCCGTCTACCTGATCTTCAACACCATCTTCGTGCCGAGTCTGGCCTTCATGTCCATCGACGCCGTGCTGCTGTATCTCGAAGACGACGGCGAGGTACTGGGGATGTTGGGCACGCTCTTCCTGCATAACTCGGGGATCTTCTACGTGGACTACATCCTTCAGCGCTGCTTCCTGGGCACCGCTCTCGTGCTGCTACGGGCCACTGAGTACGTCAAATTCTCGTGGGCTAAGCCGCGTGCGTTGACGCCCAGGGAGCAAGTGCAGGCGGTGGAGGCGGACCAGTTCTATACTGGCACACAGTCGGCGATGCAGATCAGTACACTGACGATCGTGCTCATGTTCAGTACCGTCGTGCCATTGATCTTACCGCTAGGCACACTGTACTTTGTGATGCAACACGGCGTGGACAAGTACTCGCTCTTGAACGTACGACGTCGCATCAAAGGACGCGGAAGCATCGCGCGTACGGCCACCCACGCCACGTGTGTCAGTCTGTTGCTGTACCAAGGAGCCATGAGTGGCTTCATTCTCGAACGTGGCACTACGACACAAAGTGCTGCTGTGTTGGTGTTGCTCATGGGTACATACATCGTCGTCCTGTGGGGATACGTACGTGACAAGGAGCAGCAGCATCACATGATTGCACGTAGTGGACACCAGAGCTTGGAACATAGCTCCAGTCTGCAGAGCTCGGGGCTGCCCACTAAGACGGAGTTCCCGTTGAGTATGTTGAATGCCAGTCTCCAGCCATTGGAAGAAAACGAGTCGAAGGATCAGAAGGAAGCGAAAGAGCAAGGAGAGCCTGAAGAACCACCCGCAGGAGACGAAGAAGCTCCAGCTGCAGCAGAGTCAGCGCCAACTCGACGTCCACTCGAGACACTCAGCGAGTCTTCGGCACTGCTGATGTTCCCGACGAGTAGCGATCCAGACCTGCTCGCGGGTCTTGACGCTGATTCGAGCGAGTTGTATCGTGAACCAGCACTGCGTAAGTCCATGCGGATGAGTTTTGGTCCGCAGGATCTCGGCGACTACGGCACTTGGCGTCAAGTCTAGTGTAGCCATTATTCTCAGCAAGGTAGCCATTTCCCCCCACTTCAACTTGATGTTTTAAACGCTATATTTCATGTACTCTACATAAATCTCATCACGTCCCCCTTCGATTTCCGCATCTTGGATCAGCCCTATGGAGACCGAGTGGCACACTTTGGGCAAGGTGCAGTACCAGAAATGGGCTGTGTACGGCATGACTTGGGCGAGCGAGGGGGTGAACGATCTGCGCGACTTCGTGGCGGCCTGTGCGCCTTACGGTGGACCTGTGGCGCTTCTCCGCGACCCCAAGAAGCTGGTCAAAGTGTCGTCTGACTCGCCTCTGGCGCGTCAATTGCTGCTGTTCAACGCGTGCGGCCAGAAGCTCGGCACAGTGGACTGGACAACTTTCGAGGACAAGAAGGAGACGCTCGTGGGCATGACGTGGACGGATGAACTGCGCTTGCTCTGCGTGTTCGCTAGTGGCACCTGTGTGGCCTTCAGTATGGCCGGAGACGAGGAGACGCGCTTCTCGCTGCTCCCACCAGGCTCCAAGGACAAAGTGGCTACATTTGAAGCGTGGGGCGGCGGCCTCGTAACGCTCACCGAGAAGATGGCGCTTGTCCAGGTGCTAGACGTGGACTCTGTCCGACCGAAAGTGTCTCTTTTACCCGACTGCGGACTCTCGGACGCCAACCCGCCCACGTGCATGGCTTTACTGGAGCCGAAATTCCTCAAGAGCATCTACCCAGAAGTCCTACTAGGTACGAGCAACAAGTCGCTGGTCATCGTGAGCAAGGACGGCGGCGCACACGACATGAAGCTGCAGGACTCCATCGCTGCACCCATCTCCGCTGTAGCCATCGCCCCTAACGGCCTGTTTATGGCTTTATTCACTCAAGACGGCATCTTGACGGTGCTCAACACGATGATGGACAAGAAGATCTTGTCGTTTGACACACAGAGCAAGGCCAGTCCCTTGAGTATGTGTTGGTGTGGAGAAGACTCGGTGCTCATGTACTGGCCTAGTGCCGGACTGGTCATGGTGGGGCCGTATGGCTCGTGGCTCCGCTTCCCTTACTCCGAGAGCATCATTCTGGCCCAGGAAGTGGACTGCTGCCGAGTGTACAGCGCTACGTCGCACGATATCGTGCTACGCGTGCCGACTTGTGTGGAGAATATCAAAGGAGTGGGCTCTACTGCGCCCGCTGCGATGCTGTATCAAGCTCTGGACGCCTTTGACTCTGGCGACGCGAAAGCGGACGAACATATCCGCTTCATCCTAAGCCAGAACGCCCTGGAAGACGCCATCAAGGACTGCGTGGACGCTGCTGGCAGTGAGTTCGACTACGCTTCGCAGACGACGCTCATGCGTGCTGCGTCGTACGGCAAATGCTTCGTGGACTCGGCGATGGACGCGTCGTCGGCACTGCCCGGAGGTACAGGGACAGGAGGCAACGCTTTGATGGACGCCGAGCTGTTCGTGGACATGTGCCGGAAGATCCGCGTGCTGAACGCTCTGCGTCAACAGGAGATCGGCTTCCCCCTGACCGTCACGCAGTTCGATCGCCTCACAGCCGAAGTGGTCGTGAGTCGTCTGGTGGCGATGCGTCACCACTTTTTGGCGCTCAAGATCTGCGAGTACCTCAAGATCCCGACAGACCGCGTGCTGGTACATTGGGCGTGTGAGAAGGTCAAGGCGGCGACGTCTTCGAACGTGTCGGACGAGGAGCTGGTGGCGCTGGTCCGGAAGAAACTCAAGAACGCGACGTTGGTCTCGTACGCAGACATCGCCAACTGCGCCGAGCGAGTGAACCGACGACGCCTGGCGACGATGTTCTTGGACCTGGAGGAGAACGCGTCGGACCAGGTGCCGTTGCTGCTGTCGATGGGCGAGTTCGAGCTGGCGCTGCGGAAGTCGCTGGAGTCCAACAACACGGACCTGATCTACATGACGCTGTTCCACCTGGAGCGCACACTGCCGTCGATGGACGAGTTCCGCTACGTGCTGAACCGCGAGCCAATGTACGGCGAAGCGGTGAGCCTGATGCTGCTGTACTACTGCGCTACCAAGAGCTCGAGTAGTGCGGCGCTGTGGACCGATGTGGCGAGTGCGGAGAACGACCTGCTGCTCTCTTTCAAGTCGACAGACGTGGAGGAGAAGACGACGGCGCTGAAAGACGCGACGACCAAGTACACGAACGCCAAGTTGCCGTCGCACGCCAAGCTCACGGAGGAGCAGATGGAGCTGCTGCAGGAGCAAGGCAAACTGGAAGAGAAGCCAGAGAACGTCAAGCGTCGCAAGCTCGTGGGTCTGTCCATCTCGAACACGATGAAGCTGCTGCTACGAGACTCCAAGTACGAGCCGAAGCTGCTGCCGCTAGTGGCGGCGTTTGCCAAGAAGTTTAAGGTCCCGGACAAGCGCTTCTATCGCGTCAAGATCAAGGCGCTGGCCGAGACGCGACAGTGGGACGCACTGCACAAGTTCTCGCTGGAGAAGAAGACGCCGCCCTGTGGCTTCAAGGCCTTCGCCATCGCGTGTCTCGAGGAAGGAGAGAAGCAGCAGGCCGAGAGCTACACGACGCGCATCACGTCGGTGGACGAGAAGTTCGAGACGCTCATCCATCTCGACATGTACAGCGACGCACTGCAGCTGGCTATTAAGCTCAAGGACCCGGAGAAACTCACCAATGTGCGCAACCTTTGCAACGACGACAATATCTGCAACCAGGCTGACAAGGCGGCCATAGAGCTGGGCTTTGTGTCGTAGAGATCAATCGTATTTGAAGGGTTTTGGTGGAGTTTTGCAGGTGCACATTTTCTCGTTTGTAGTGTTTAAATCAGACACATTAGCTACAGTGACACTGCACCCACCGCCAAGAAGTGCTGTAGTCACTACAGCACTTCTTGGCGGTGGGTGCATGTGACAGCCTATTATTCATTCAGCTACCAGCCAATAGAAAGACGTTGGTCATAAGAGTTCGGTGAGTGTAATTATGCTGGAAGCTCAACGGAAAGCCGCAACATGCCGGTGAAAAAACCTTGCTGCTAAAACTATTAGTCGCACGACTGGCAAAGAGACGTTGCCTTGCGATAAAATGTTCTGCAAGGCCGATCGTCGGACTGGTCTGCAAATACACCCATCGTCTGCAAGGAAAAAGTTGCTTTTGTGGCCGTGTTTGTCAGTTCTTTCCATATTTTGCCGGTACTTTGGCAAAAGATAATCAGCTGCAAAACACGAAAAAGACACAAAGAAAATGTTTCATTTCCTGTGAAACGAAGTTGAAGCTAAATTTTCTAGTCGCCTTATGCCCTACCCCTGTCTCATACACTCCCACTATCAGCTCGAAAAGTAATCAAAATGTCATCGTGCACAAATGTAATACACCGCAATGCAATCTTGCCTCGGCCTTTATAATTGCGTGCCTACAAGTACACTGTAGTGACATTATGAAGAGCAGGCTTCACCACTTCCCTGGCGACGTACTGCTGCTTAAATGCTGGCGTTACTGTCATGTTCACCTACTCAAGTGAAAGCTGTCGAACTTCGCTCAATTTCGGGTAAAGTGAAAGGTACTTTTCGAAAAAGTCCAGCAGAGGCACGTCACCCACGCTAGTCGCCACTGAGCCCTCTCGATCTTAATTAACGATGATGGTGTACAGCATAAAGTCGCCCCCACCACTGGATGCACTACACGTGGGCGGGGCGAGATGGATCTGCCGGTGTTATGCCTATTGCGTCGGTTGAGCCAGGATTTGCCGCTCGTCGGTGACCGCGGCGACGTTCTCCTCGTGCTGGCTGTACCAGGCGTAGTGGTCGGTGCAGAAGTTGTTGGTCCGCTCGGACGCAGGCTTCCGGCACGTCGCGATGGAGCAGCGTTTGCCTGCGTGTGACAATGAATCAGTCAGAGGACCAGCAGTCAGCCAGCCAGCCGACATATCTGAGCTGAGCTCACCTCCTCCGTGCGCCCAGCACCGCCCCAGCGACACTGCGATCTTGGAACACCCTTCGAACTTGCAGCGGGTGCCGCCGCCGTGCGACCAGCAGATGCCGCGCGACTTGGCGCGCTTGGAGCAGCCTTCCACCTTGCAGATGGTGTAGCCACCGTGTTTCCAGCAGAGCCCTCGGTTCTGCGCACGGCAATTGCAGCCCTCGACGTTGCAGCGCTTGCCGCCCTAGAGGTACAGTAGTTACCCATCAGCACCCAAAGTAGACCAAAGCAGATATAAACACACATGCACCCCACCCCGTGTCGGATACACAGACCGTGATCCACGACGTATTTATCACAATCTGGTTCCTTGCAGATACGAGCTTTTCTCTTCTTGCGTTTGGGCGCAGTGGCGTCTACAGCGTCGCCCTGTGCCTTGCGTTTGGCGGAGGTGGGCGTGGCAAGCCGCAGCTCCGTGTCTTCTCCTTTTTCTGCCCCTGACACGAGATTCGGCTCCATTTTGACGCCCGCGTGCCTGGCGTCGTCCAGGATGAAGTCGATCGAGCCTTTGGGCGTCGAGCTACCGAGCCCGTCGAAGGTCGAGCTGGGCGACAGCAACGGCGTGGCCGGCGGTAGACGCGCAGGCTCGATAGGCTTGACGAACAAGTCTTGGAAGGACATGGCCCGCATGGTCCTAGCTCACTTTGATATTGACGCTGTGCTACGTTCGACTCGGCGTGGAGCGTCCCTTGCGCACTTGGTCTCTCTCTGACGACTGAGCTTGGGTTGCCCTCTCGGTCATTGCACGTGCATAATCCGGCCACGTTTATTTTTGAGTCTCCATGGGCAACGTCACTACTTGTGTACTGTACTGTACTGGGTTACGGGTAACGTTACTGTACAGCTCATTTTTATATGAGTCGAGACAAAGCTAACCAGGCGCTGATCCGAAACCAGAGAAGGCTTCTGTGTGTGATGCCGCCACCGCCAATTCTCTTTCGGCCTTAACTGCCAACGAACGCTGACCCGCAGCAGCTTCATTCGTCTGTAAATGAGGCCTGTCGTGGATTTGAGCAGGTACAAGTCGTTTGAGACGAGCTGGAGTGGGCAGCAGATCTCACTCCTCGAAGACGGACGCCGTCAATGCGTGGCCAGCGGCTTTTCCATGGAGAAACGATGGAACGGAAGTAATCGCAGGCGGGACTCCCGCCGCGGGAGCTGGCTCCGCGACAGCACCGTGCTGTGCACGAGCCTCGTGTGGTCGTCGGCATCGGTAGTCTGTCTGCCGCAGACATTGCGGGGCCTGTGCCGGTACAGTACAATGGCACCCGTAGAGATACGAATCGTAGACTCGCCCGGAATGCTTGCTTTATTGCACTCGCTGTCTCATTGGCGACATTGACCGTCAATGGACGGTGGAAAGCGCCAGTGCTTTGTTACCGTCATGCTCAACTGGCAAAACTCGCTTGCCGCTCTCGTACTGGTCAACAGGAGCATCGCCACGTATCAGGATATCGTGCTGATGAAGCTGATTGCGCAGCAAGCAAAACTACACCGCAGACACGATACATTTTTCATCTTGCTTTGGCTCTGGAAATGGTGTACATGTACAATTTGTACATACATGTACTACAAAGTCCAATGCGCCAAACAGTCGGTAATCGACTAGCTCAACGACTTGGTCACGACACATCCATTTAGCGTCAACTTGGCGGGGTCAAGCACCTTGCAAGCGTGTGTGGAGAAGAAATTCGCTTGCTCTCCGCATGATTAACCGAAGGTTGCGAGACTGACTGTTTTCATCGTGACGCCGTCGGACAAATTCAAGAAAACGTATTACATGTACAAATAAACAGAGAGGCATTAGTAGTACTACTATTTAATACTACTAGTATTTATACTACTACGTAGTACTACGTAGTACCTGTACAGTGCGCGTCGTAATTATAGCCGCACCTGAAAAATAGAGCTCTTGCGCCGGAAACTGAGACCTGCCTGCAATCGAAGGGCTCGGAGGCCGTCTTAAAGGGATAGAAGACTTGTGCAGCAAGCGAGGTTGAAAAAGATTAAGTCGGCTTGGAGCCAGGAGGCAAAATCTGGTTTGAGGTCGGGTCAGAATTATAGCCGCACTTGCAGGCTCTACATGCAAACGGCTCTAGTAGCCCGTCTTAGCTCCTTTTAACAGCCGCGTCGCTTCCAGCCGCTTTAGGACGCTTCACACTAGCTTCTTAACATACTCAGGATCAATGCGAGACCACTCTAACTTGATCTGTCTGATCAAGTCGGCAGGCTTGTCAAATTGGCGTCCGTTGGCGTACACCCGGCGAGATAGAAGCCCCCACACGTTCTCTATGATGTTCAGATCGGGGCTTTTGGCAGGCCACGCCATTGGTTCGATGTTATGGGTGGCTAGGAAGCCCTTGGTGAACCTCGAGGCATGTATGGACGCGTTATCATGTTGGAAAATGGGGGTCAAATTGCCCAACTTTGACCCCAGTTATGGAAGCATGCTGGAGGTCAGCGTCTCGGTGTACTTGACAGAGTTCTGCTTCCCCTTGTATAAATTTACACAGCTTTATCTGTTTGAGAAAAATCATTGTGAACGTGTTTATATAGTTTACACGGCGTCTACGTTAGCGTTCCTATCTTAATTGGCCACAGGAGCGAGTGCAGCAGCCTGCTGCTGAGTCCGCTGCGCGCAATGCTCGGCGCACAAGTTGCCGTTCCGCTCGTACGCCGGCTTCTGGCATGTCTCCACTAGGCAGCGCTTACCACCGCCGTGCGCCCAGCACAGGCCATGCGACACAGCGATCTTTGAGCACCCGCCGTGTTTGCAACGAGTGCCGCCGCCGTGCGACCAGCAGATGCCGCGCGACTTGGCACGCTTCGTGCAGCCCTCCACCGTGCAGCGCGTGTAGCCGCCGTGCTTCCAGCACAGCCCGCGGTTCTGCGCGCGGCAGTTGCAACCTTCCACGGAGCAGCGCTTGCCACCTCCGTGACGGATGCACAGGCCCCGATCCACCACGTACTTCTCGCAGCCCTCCGATTTGCAGATGCGCGTCTTGCGCTTCTTCTTGGGCTGCGGCTTGACTTCTTGCGGCTGGATCAGGCTCGTGGTCATTGGCAGCGATGACGCAGAGTTCGCGTACGGGTGGTACAGGATAGTGGACGGCGCCGTCGGGGCAGCGGGCACGTACAAGTGCTGCTGGTTGAGGAGGTTCTGGGCGCCCCCAGCTTGGCCAGCAGGCGGGTTCAGCAGGAACGAGATCGACGAAGACGCGCGCGTAGGCGACGAGGTGGCCGACGAGGCGTAGCTGCCCTGAGCCGCAAGAGTACTCATGAGGCTGGGCAGTGTAGGCAGGCGGGGTGCCAGCGACGGCAGCCGGATGGTGCGGATCGTGTGCGGTGCCGAGTACGGCTCGGACGGCATCGAAGCCGCCTGCAGAAGCGGTGCCAGGCGCGAAGATCCGACGGGGACAGCTTGCATGGAAGATAGACAATTGTTGAACTGGTAGGGTGCTTGCTCGCTGGGTGGTGTTTTGCCAAGTGAACAGCGTGAGTGCCCTGACAAACGGGCTGCTGAACTGAGTTGTTGCTGTGACGACTGGCAAGAGCGACTGGGAAGATTTGCCTGTATAGAAAACTCGAGCTACAATCTCGAGACGATTTGCCCTACCGCGCTGAAAAGTAAACATACCGTCTGTCCCACTAATGAGACCAACGCGTTCTGCTGGCCGAGCTTGAAGCTGATCCGGTTTCACTGGCGCTGAGCCCGTCACGCTATTCGGATCCCTTCCGACTGTAGGATGGCAACCCTACCGACACGCCGTATATATTAACGCAGCCCAAGGATTTCTGCGAGCGAGTTAGGCGATCCGTGTTGGGATTTGGATTAGCCTTGCATAGAATAATCAACACATGTCACCGCCCAGCTTCGCTCTGGGTTGTTGCTCGCGCTTTGCCATTTCAGTAGGAAGAAGCGTGCATCCATGCGGTGGAAAAGCGCCTGGGCGAGAAAGTGCGCTGTGCCATCATTGCGCTCGTCCGATTCGGGTCACGTAAAAGTGAAAGTAAACTGTTGAAAACGTTGTGAGGTTGTGAAGTTTGTGGCCACAACAGGTTTTGCTGTACGTGTACAGTACCCAGACTTTTATGCCCGATATAGCAGCGCGACGATGTATCTAAAGCTGACACCGCAAAAGACGTAGAAACCTATTGGTATTATAATAGATTCGGGAGCACAGTACACACGTCTATTATTTGGTTGCTGTAATAGTGAGTCGATCCGAGGCAACAGCTTTAATACACGTAGGTACACTGGAACAGCTGCTTTTGCGCGCTGTTCTCTTAGCTTCGGCTGCCCTATCCATAGGAGAACACGCTGGTGTCTCATCCAAAACACGGCCCGTGTTGAGGCAGAATCCATGCCACTTCGTCAATGCACAGCAAGCCGAGAGCGCGATACGGCTCCCAGCTCCGTCGGTTCATTACTGTAACAGCCTTGGCCGAAGTAACTCGCATTGACGAGGCCGGGCTCAGTAGAACTACTGTACTGTACCAAAATGCTAGGCAAACGCGGCGGACCCGATCGGTTTTTGACTCACAAAAATCAAGTTCGGCGCGCTTTGCCCGCTGTGGCTTTGTCAAGCTAGCAGCTCCAACAGGATAAGGTGCGACTGGCTTCAGCTCGAGCATACAACGGCGGATTACCGGACGGTGCAGCCAGCGAAAAGTCATCCGCACTCCAAACCATCTTTTGCGTCCATCTGGACGCCGTCGTTTACGGCCGGGACAAATCGCATTGGCAAAACGGGGAAAGCCGTGCTTGTGAACCCTTGTTGAACTTTGAGTCAAATATTTGTTCATGCCGTACAGACTGTACAAGCTACTGTACTGTACTGTAGAACAGTCTGTAGCTCATGTGTTGAAAGCTATACAGTAATACATGTATATGCATGAAAAATAAAAATAATATATAAATGCGCATGTACAGCTTTTTTGCTTTAGAATATAATATCACTTTGTACATTTCTGTTGCTTTAAAAAACTACATACTTATAAGTACTGTACATGTATATTTGGTTCAGCCTGATGCTATAATACCAGAAAGCCGGCGCTACGATAATATCCGAGATGCGGTGCAGCAGCGCGGCGAAACTGTGGTCGTCATCACTGCTTGAATACGCTGGAAAGGGAACAAGAGAATAAACAGCCATGGTCCCAGCGCAAATGGACACGACGAGCTTGCCCTTGGCGCGTAGCTCAATGAGCTACACATGAGCTAAGCTCATGTGTACTTCGAACTATGAAGTACCGTACATGTACTGTACAGTACTTCTTATTTTAGTACTGTAAGCGGGTGCTGTAGGGTTACTGTACACTAAAAACATAAACTACTGCAGTCTAAACTCTTCTTGTTGTTTTGATTTAATACATGTAGTGCTTATCGATTTTACGTAAATACAATTAAGCTGGCAAGCCCTTATTTCCATTATCTAAGTACTACAGTACTGTACATTTATTAGTGTACTCCGGACCATGCGGCGGAGATGCACTGCATGTACGTTATGCGTACTTGTACAGTACCTGCATCCCTTCCGAGGAATTCCTAAGTCGATCCCGACGCAAGAACCGCTGTGGACCATTCCATTGTCGTTTGGTGCTACATCTCAGGAGTGCCTTACCGGTATTAGTATTTACAATTTAAAGTTCCCTTTTGAAAATAAGGTTATTAGAGAGAACAGAGCCAAAGTGATCTGAGATTACACTCGCCCTCGAGCGGGACCCACAGCACGTTGGTATTAAGGAGCGTGAACTCCGCCGCGAGTGCTCACAGTATAATAAAGTGTCGTTTGTATCAATATTTGATAGATGCATCAAAGAGAGAGAGGTTGATTTATTCTTTTCCTTTGTTATTAGTACAAGCTCAGAATGGACTCTTAATAAACTCCGCTGCGAGTGCTCACAGTATGGTAAAGTGTCGTTTGTATCAAAATTTGATAGATGCATCAAAGGCACGAGAGAGAAAAATTAATGATTTTTTTATAAAAAAAAACCAAAGCTTAGAATGACTCTTAATTTTAGCACGTAAATAAAAAAAGCAGCGACAGAATGGACCAATTTATTTCTTACTATTTTACTTAAATAGTTTTATTTAAAAATAAAAATACAATAAAGTAAAGTGAATTTTATCCGCGCTTACATGTACTGTAAGATGTGCTGTTACCCATAACCCTACCGGTACCATGGTATTTCATCGCTTCTGCTTATGTACTGTATTCACTTCTGCATTATTATAGTAAACTCACCGAGTTTTTAGTAAAATAGAAATGCCGTGCAGTCTTAAAAGGTTGTTTAAAAAACCGCTAACGTTAGCGACGCTGTTCCTCTCGCCTGCAATTCGAATGCAAAAAAACAAGCATGTGCTTTTCCAAGAATCATGTTTTCCGGAATACGGCATGGAATTCGCATAAAATTAGATTTTATGCAGTATCAAGATCCATACGCTAAGACACACTTTTTGAGACTGTTATCTAGTGTGTCAAAAATAATGCTCCTTTTGAAACATTTTGAGAGTTTTGATTAGGGCCAGGTCGAGCGCGTGTAGCCACCCTGGCTTCTCAAAGCTTAAGTCAAACTGCTGCTGCCCATGCTCTACGTCACGACGACTCCACGACTCGTGCAGCACGAGTGCGGATAAGATTCGAGCCAGGCTCTGTAATCCTCTCGGTAGTCATACATCTACCATTACAAAAGCTGATACAGTGGTGATTCATAGTTTAAAATATAAATTTGTAAACTTACATGCTTTTGTATTTGCTGGATAATTTTTATATTTAAAAATCAAAATTAAACATTTTAGAATTGAAGAAGAACGCAAAGCTAAACTATGTTAATATTTAAACGAGAATGGAGATAAAGCGCGTGTTTAATTCTTAGAAAATTGTAAAAAGCTTTTGATCTCCATTCTTCACAGTGTAGAGAACTACCTTATACCAGTAACATCGACAAAACCCCTCCGTGGCCAGCAATTTAAGATACCTGGTGCATACTGTATGTCTGTCACATAGTGCAGCGCATTTTACCATCATTTGTGAATTACTATTTGGGAGTTTGGGCAACTTTCTCAGTGCGGCCAACTCAAACCACAAGTAAACACTGCAGGAATCGTGCTCCGGCAATCACAGCGACGAATTGAGTTTGCCGGTAAACATGACCTTAAGTACTGTATGCAAATGCGTTACAAGGCTTGAAGTGACGGATTAGAGGCTTGAAACTCGCGTTGTTGACTCACAAAAAGCAAAATGTTATAACTATAAAAAAAAATGCTGAGAAAAAAAGTTTGAGTCTCATGCATTGCTCAGTAACAGGTGGTTTGACGTGTTCAGTATTGTTGAGATTATCTTTTAGTCGCGCAAAACCAAACGCCTCGTTTGAACCTTTTCGCCAAGCTGCCAGCGATTACGGCGCAGCCAGGAAAGACAAGTGTTTTGATGGCAGTCACGCCCTATCCTCCCCAGCATCCCGGACAAACTCACGCTTCCTACTGAAATCGAGTAACGAGCTCTCTTGAAAGCTTCAAGCGCTGCTCGCACAAACTGTTCACGCACATTTCGACCCAAGCATTCGCAAATCTCCAAAATCGATCTTGCCAGTCGCCAAAAGCGTGGTCAACGTCTTCTCGAGTCGAGTTGGCGGATTCCTCACTTCGCAAAAAGCCGTTCTTAGCCAAGCTAACGCGTTGGTCTCATTAGTGGGACAGACGGTATGTTTACTTTTCAGCGCGGTAGGGCAAATCGTCTCGAGATTGTAGCTCGAGTTTTCTATACAGGCAAATCTTCCCAGTCGCTCTTGCCAGTCGTCACAGCAACAACTCAGTTCAGCAGCCCGTTTGTCAGGGCACTCACGCTGTTCACTTGGCAAAACACCACCCAGCGAGCAAGCACCCTACCAGTTCAACAATTGTCTATCTTCCATGCAAGCTGTCCCCGTCGGATCTTCGCGCCTGGCACCGCTTCTGCAGGCGGCTTCGATGCCGTCCGAGCCGTACTCGGCACCGCACACGATCCGCACCATTCGGCTGCCGTCGTTGGCACCCCGCCTGCCTACACTGCCCAGCCTCATGAGTACTCTTGCGGCTCAGGGCAGCTACGCCTCGTCGGCCACCTCGTCGCCTACGCGCGCGTCTTCGTCGATCTCGTTCCTGCTGAACCCGCCTGCTGGCCAAGCTGGGGGCGCCCAGAACCTCCTCAACCAGCAGCACTTGTACGTGCCCGCTGCCCCGACGGCGCCGTCCACTATCCTGTACCACCCGTACGCGAACTCTGCGTCATCGCTGCCAATGACCACGAGCCTGATCCAGCCGCAAGAAGTCAAGCCGCAGCCCAAGAAGAAGCGCAAGACGCGCATCTGCAAATCGGAGGGCTGCGAGAAGTACGTGGTGGATCGGGGCCTGTGCATCCGTCACGGAGGTGGCAAGCGCTGCTCCGTGGAAGGTTGCAACTGCCGCGCGCAGAACCGCGGGCTGTGCTGGAAGCACGGCGGCTACACGCGCTGCACGGTGGAGGGCTGCACGAAGCGTGCCAAGTCGCGCGGCATCTGCTGGTCGCACGGCGGCGGCACTCGTTGCAAACACGGCGGGTGCTCAAAGATCGCTGTGTCGCATGGCCTGTGCTGGGCGCACGGCGGTGGTAAGCGCTGCCTAGTGGAGACATGCCAGAAGCCGGCGTACGAGCGGAACGGCAACTTGTGCGCCGAGCATTGCGCGCAGCGGACTCAGCAGCAGGCTGCTGCACTCGCTCCTGTGGCCAATTAAGATAGGAACGCTAACGTAGACGCCGTGTAAACTATATAAATACGCTCATGCTTGCACTGTAGTACATTATTTTTCTTTTAATTTTAACAGCGCGTGTACCTTGGAAATGCATCACTTCCGGTAGCCGAGCGCCGCCGGTACAGTAGCTTTTTGGTGCAGGGATTACTGTATACTAATACGTACATGTATGCGCAACAGCTTCCAGTTCTCCAGGGCTTCGAGACGAAGTTCACTTTTCAAAACCTTAGTGAAAGATCAGTACAGTACTGCACCCCGTTTCGGGAAAGTAAACAGTATAGGATTTGCAAATATATGCGATTTTGGAGTACAGAGTATTGTTCATTTGGATTTGGGATCATCACATCCGGAGGTTTATCAAAGTCCAGGGACGCAGAAACGGGTTGCAGAACTGTATAGCCAGGCCTTCCGAATAATACATTGCAATTGAAAATAATGTGGCAATATTTGTTTGGAATAATTTATTTTATTTATTTATGATGAAAACTTTCAGTTAGATATTTCCAGTATCGTCATAAATTATTTGTAGCCTATGCTGCACAAACTACTCAATCCCAGCTAAGCAAAACTGACAGCCAGCCACTCCTTGGCTGGTAGGTAAGTCCTTAGAGAGCGCATCCAGCTCAATCCTCCTCATTATCCAATTCACCATGCCCGTGACAACCCCTTCACCAACCAGCAATGTATCTTGGAAGTAGTGGTGTAATAATACTCTTATGAAACTGCATTGAGTTGCTCATGGGTGATGCTATCAACAAGGGGGCCGAGGAGGGCTTGTGGAATCGCTAGGATTTGGTAGTCTTGCATGTGACCCATGGCGAGTATATGCAGTCGGCAATGATACCAGAGGAGGGAGCACCTCGTTGCTGTCGTTGCAGGTGGAGATGACCACTTCAAACCTATTGGCGGGAAAAATTATGATACTTTAAAGTAAGTATTTGAGATATATCCGTCTGAAGCAGGTTTCCGGTCAATGCACATTCGAACTCAATTTGGATCATCAAATTTTGCGAGAAAAAAACCCACGTGGTTTGTGTAAGGAATCCACACCTGACGGTATTTGTGTGTTCTACTACACCACAGATCTCGCTCCCATTTTTTTCCCTTCAACTGCCAGATACAAAAGCATCTATCTCTGCGGTCACGCCCAGCGTTGCAAAGGTATTTGCTGCAGCACCACAATTTTGATAGTGTATTGGTCATCGTATATCAAGTCGCTACTCACTTACCGCTTGTTGCTCTAGCATTCTGAAGAGAAATGCTTGGTGAATTTTCGTGGTTTCACCTTGTTGAGTGTGCACACCTTGCAGGAGCGACGGAAGTGCTTCACCATTTGCTCACCGTCAATCGTGTCTGGGCTTTCCTCGAGTCTTTGGTCTCCATGTATGTGACATGCACTTTCGACTACGGATGACCGTGGGCCGGCGCATCTCTTACCGAGGACGCGACCGCTCGTTCCCTCGCGGTTGTAACTTGCTGTACCCGTTGTACTACATAATACAGCGTTATGTTGGATGCTAAAGGAGAAGCCTATACTCTTGCTTTGATGATCCAGCATGCGACCCACAATATCTGCAAACACTTCCTCGAATCAACGGAGAGTAGCTACTTTCATCAACGTCTCGAAAACTGCGAAGTGTCGTGCAGGTCGCATGTTATTTATCTTCCGAAAGTGACGCTACACAATAAATGGGTTGACGGCTGTCATGTCAAACGGCCCCAGCAATAAAGTCCTGTAATACTTGCGTGTCTTGTAGGCTAGTTAAACGCTGTAACTCTGCATCTACAGTTGATCATGGACGTACACCCTTCCAGCGGTATTAATTACGCAAGATTTCTGGCGCGGGGACTGGTTTCATCTCCCCTTGAATACGGCGCACTATAAAGCAAGAAAAAATCCCGTATTAGCCGATCGAGCATCATCAATTAGAGTGAACCTACAGGTACTAACAGCACCGGTCTTTCGATTGTCACCTGATGACGGCATGTGCACTGGGTGGCGGTCCATCTACATAGCCGCGGTCAGCTGTGGAAACGACTGGCTTCTCGTCAACTTTGTCGTGCCCTGCGAGGGTACCACCATTTTTCTGTTTTTGACTGTTCTCAATTTCATCTTAGTCACAACGTCTTTAGGCCTGTCTGTTGAATTGTACCTGTCAGTTACATGCGGCGGTGCAGCAGCTCTAACGCCAGCTTTATCGATGTGTAAAAGCGGTCTGTTATGACGATACGCCATGGAGACGTCGGCGACGGTGGACAAGCGCGTTCACGTTCCGCAACCAGCGACTTCACCCTTTTATTGTCTTTTGGTCCGGGTGCTCAAACTTGGCGCCAGAGTAGACTTCAGTTCTGTATGCAAATGAAACAGTAAGCTAGCGTTTTGTTGGATACTTTTGTGAGGCCAAGTCCTTATGCTCGCTGGATATTCAACATAAGGACTTATGCAAAACTACCACCTCGGCAAGCTTGAGCTCGCCACGGTATCCTCACGTACCTTTTACAGTACATGGGCTTAGCACACGCTGCGACAAGGGCCTTGGTGCCCCACTTGTGCGGTTTGTCTTTGTTAAACTGTCGAGTAGGATTGTATCTTGAGCGAGATGGCAATGTGGCTTCGTCGAAGCTAGTGACAGGAGGTGCACGATATCCTCGGGCAAATCGTCCGCTGCAATACGCCGACAGCTGGGCGTATTTTCTACAATCGATCTTGGCAAGCGCGTGGGGACTTATCTTTCGAAAATTGGAGGTAGCCCATCATGTAAAAAAAAAACGGCTCTTGCTCAAGAAGAGGCCGAAATTGTTTGCCGGCAATGCTCCCACTTTCTTTGCCGTTCTTGTACGTAGCCCCGCTTCTCTTACACAATCGCACATCGCAAGCGGTGCTCCCGGCTGTTGCTCTCCGTACATTGCTGCTTCTCTTTTGCCGTCAAAATGCTGCGAAGTGACTTTCCAACGGGTCCCACCATTCTTCTCTGTCCGCCGTTTTTCTCGAATGAGAGAAATCAACTGATGTCGGTCACCAGTGTTGGTGGGTGCTAGTACCTATCTCTCGTTGCTTTCAACCATATCCTCATAAAAGGTAAATCTAAGCCTGTAATCTACACATAAATGATTATCTTATTTTTTGTATGATTCGAAGGCCAATACACTTTTTGAGTCAAATAAACGTTTATAGCTAGCCGTCATTGGGGCTGTGAAAAAGCGAATTAGGGTATACACTCTTATTTTGTACGGACCAGCACAAGGGGATGATACATGTACAGTATTATAATAAACTACTGGATATCGAGATTAATAGATGAAAAATAATGCCGCGCCTTGCTGGAAGCGCAGCGTCTCTACATGTAGAGCTTCGCGAAGCGGTACACTTGGCATGTCAATGATCTCATTTAGGTTTTCCATTTTAACTCAATAGTTTTAGGGCCATTTACCTTCACTTTCTCATAACCCGCTACCCTTCGAGCAAAATCATCTGTGATCGGTCCGGATACAGTTTGTATCAGTACGGCTCCCTCGACCCCAGCTGGCGAGGGTGACCGCGGGAGATGCACGTACCGTGCGCCAGGAGGGAGGAAATACCATCGGTCAGTAGAAAACTACTGATCTGTCCCCAACGCGGCGCTGCCTGCACAACTACTGATTTCACAGCTACTGGAGTGCTGTTAAGTTCGCATTTGCATTTTCTCTTAGTCCTGCCTCGTTTGGTAGTTCGCATTTGCATTTTCTCTTTGTCCTGCCTCGTTTGGTCTATCAGTCTCTGACCCCGGCGCGTTGGCTGCTCGCGACGCTGGGTTCGTCTTCCCCGCGTAGATTGATAGACCCAGACGAAATTGACTGACTCGTGTTCGAACACCATCTTTAGGCGCGCTGGCACGTTGGTACTTGGCTCCCACGTCAACTCTGTGTACCCCACCCATTGAATAAGGTAGTATACGAAGTTATTGACCCACCGTTTGGCGTATATTCTTTCTACCTCGAAAAGCTGAGCATTGTCTCCTCTACTGGCTCGGCGCTCGTTTGCAAAAAGACCTCCTCCTCTACTGACAACGTCACGTAACCCACCACCTATGGACGATGCACGCTCGGCGTCCAGCTCTCGGTCGACTTCGTTCGGTATGCTAACTTCTCTGCTTAGACGAAGCTGCCAAAAGGAGCCGTCCAGACGGCGCTGGATCGTTTGGGCGTGACGCTGTCGGGGGTTGAGCGGAGGCATCTACCAAAATGACGAATGCCACCGAAGTGCACTCCACAAAAACAACCATATAAATAAAGGCGTTTTGAGCAGCTAAAAAATAGTACACCGAAATAACATGTTGACGTCGAAGTAGCTGGGTACACGACGTATCCAACTGGTTACTCTCAGGGTACGTTAGTAGAGTTCTATCTACTCACAGTAATTGACTCCCCAGTCCGTTTGCTGCTGATGTTTATTGAAAGTGAGGATCAGTAAGATAATCTATTGGAAAGAAATACCTTAATTATTAATCAGCAGTCAACGGTTGCAATTGTTTGTGTCGTAAGTTTCCTTGTTTGTGTTGGAAACTCAGTGTCTGCAATATTGGTTCGTGTCGCGTATACTCCCCCATACTTTTGGCTGGAGCGGTCTGAGGTATCAACTTTTGCGTCCTCCCTCAAAACACCCACGCTTATAGCTGTAGCGATGTCAGAAAGATCTACCACGAAGGGAGAACTCCCATAATTCGGAGGCGGCTTTCGAGGCATGGTACGCTTAGGGCAAAAGCGGTTTTGCTGAAGGCAGCAGAAATGGAGCTATGATTAGAGTTAGGTACGGATCGAACTTTATCATTTTCTACTGATTGCCGTCTTAACTGCGCCGCGTTGGGGACAGATCAGTAGTTTTCTACTGACCGATGGTATTTCCTCGCCAGGAGGAGAAGGTAAGATGTGATGGCACGTGATGTGTAGCACAGAGAGAGATAGAAGATTTAGAGGATTCAATTCAATACACAGTTTCAGTTTAGCTCGGTAGAGAGCAGTTCGGCCTGGCAGAGGACCGGAGAGACAACAAAGCTAGCTTTAGTCGTTTCTAAAGGTTGGAGCTCCGCGCAGTGCAAGCGCGAGAAGACATAAGCGACCAAGACGCGACGGACGAGTAAGCGGCAGCTACGGCACAAGATCCGACGATCGACGAGTTAGCTGCACGCGCCGCAGCGATGCGGCTTGAGCGAGGCGTCGCACTCGCCAATATCACCGGGACTGACGATCACGATCCCGAACCCGTTGAAGACGTGCATGCGGGGGAGGCCATTGAGGTCATGGCCACCGCCAGTCCAGCGGTAGGCGGCCAGCACGTGGTCGCGGCTCCAGCGCTACCGCAGCCTCCTAGATTATCAGGCACGACGATGCAGGACAGGAGGATCTTCATGCGCCAGCACGATACGTACTTGGCTGCCATTAACGCGCTTCAGACTCAGTGGGGTGGAGCGTTTGCGATGCTGGTCGGAGCGCGTGTGAAGGCGACGACGAAGCGCATGGTGGCGCGGTACGAGCTCTGCATGGCGCCGCATATGGTCTCAGAGCAGCAATGGATTGATTACGTCAAGCAGGTCAACACACCATCGCACATCGACTACGCGTCCGTTGATAAAGCCATGAAGAAGCTGCAGATGAAGACAACGTGGCCTGAGCCAGAGAGTGGAATGATGAATCTACAGGCCGATCTGGAGGCCATTTTGGACCAGTTCAACTTGACTGAGGCGTTTGAACACGAGCAGCGCCGGATCGTGATATATCTTACAGACACGCTGGCTCCCGCCAGTTTCAAGGCAGTGATCACCACCAAGTTGACGTTACATGAGAATAAGAAGTACAAGAACGAAGTGGTGCCGTTCTGTTCGTGGGTCACGCAGCTCATGCGTGAGTTGATGACATGGGAACACGCTGCACAGGCAGCCGCGGGGGCATCTACTAGAGAGAATATTCAACGGCACGCCAGACGAGGTGGTTCTAGTGGCCGTGGTCAGGGGTTCCGAAAATGCTATTTATATTTAGTTGGAGGATTCAGCAATACAAATAATTTTACCTATCTCTCCGTCAGAGGTGCCTGCAATAATTGAACGTATTGCAAGAAATATATAGGAGTTTGTTTGGAGAATAAGTATTGGGAGATTATTGCGCTCCCCGAACGACCTTGCGCACAGTGGCTGCGCTCCAGTACGTGCGGCTCACCTTTAAAAAGAGGATACTCTCGAGATGCAGTGGAGTCATGGCTTGGCGGTGCATGCCAACCACTGCCTTCGCCTGACTAAAGAATCTCTCCACGATGTTGGAAGTCGGAGCGATCATAGACACTTGATCGCTAAAGCGTGAAGTAGTTTGACGAAGTCGTCTCGCCTGCTCGAGCGCAATTGCGGCAAAATCTTTACCTAGCGCTGTTGTCTCCGACGAACTCGATGGAGGAGCGTCTTCCGGGGCTAGCGGCTCAAGCATAGTCTTCTCATCGTCAGACAGCGATCCCTCACGACCCAGCAGGACATTAACACAAGCTCGCTCGAAGACTGGACTCTTGACGATCTCTGCGTCGGCTTGAAGGTACTTGGCGACTTCGGGTTTCTGAGCAATGAGCGCGTCAAAGAGGTCGCGCACGTCGAGTAGCGTTATGTCGTCCGCACTTTGCAGCTTTTTAGAGGTTGATTCGTACATCTTGAGGGTGTTGAGGATCGTCTTCAGCTGCTTTTCCTCTCGGCGTGTTGGCATAAACTCCGCCAGCTCCTCTTCAATGTCATCACTGATGAACTCCTTCAGCTCAAAGTATCTGTTCACCATGGCAAACGTCGATGACCAGCGAGTGTCCTGCTTAGGGACTGGTCGAAGAAGTGTTTTTCGCCTAGCATAATAAAAAAAATTATCAGATATCAGAAAACTAAAATTAGTCGAATTAACCCACCGTAACTTTGCGGACACCAACAGCGAATTTTTCACCTTGTACATCAACTTCTGGATCTTAGTGATCAGCTCATCGTCGCCAGAGAGGAGCAAGTTTACCGCCAGGTTCAGACGATGGCTGGCACAGCCCACCATCGAAACCTGCAGCAGATCGGCAACAGCACCGTTCACGGAGCAATTATCTCCGACAATGTAGACAATATTGGCTTTGCTCCGGCCAAAGTAAGAGAGAATTGTGTCCAGAAACTTAACGTGACTGCGAGCTGTGTGGTCGCTGACCTCATCGTCGACAAGTGGCGCCATTGCGACCAAAATGTTCTGCACTTGCCATCGTGGTGAAAGGATGCAAAGACTGCGACGTAATGCTCTGAACGGAAGGTCCACCCGTCAAAAATGATGCCAAACGACTTTGGCAGAATACCAGCGATCACAGTTTCAACTTCACGGACTAGTAGGCACATGTGTTTCACGAGGCTGTCCGTCGAAAGGCTCCCAATCCTTACGTAGTTAGATGCCGCGTCTGTCTCACAGAACGAGAAGGGCAGATTGCACGAGAGCACAACGTCAATCCAAGAGAAGACTTTGTGAGTCTTGTCATCGACGAGCCCAACTAACGTTTTCGTATTTGAGCTGGCGCTTGTCATGTCCGCAACGAAGTTTGTGTGCCACATGAAGACGTGGCCAAGTAGGTTTGTGTAGCCAGTGTTAGGCTCCATTCGGCGCTGGACACCACAGCGACACTTGTATACTGCAGTAGGCTCTTCATCATCGTCGAGTACAGCCGTAAAATAGAAAGATGACACTTGCTTCGACGTGAACGGGTGCGTGCGAACCATCTTCTTCGACGTCTTGGCCTTCTTGGCATTCTTTGGCGCTCTGGGCGGGGCGGAAGCTGCCTTTCGACGCGGCTTTGGAACGCTCCACGGGGTCTTCGCAGGCATCGTATTGAGTAGAAAAGACAATGGGCTGTGAGTATATTGCTCCAGCTAAAAATGCTAAATTGTTGGAGGATGATGCGCCATCAATCGATGAACGTGCTCCATTCGAAGAAGTGATTGTGAACCGGTCTCAGGAGACCGGTTCGCAATAGGGTTATTGGTGACACAGAGCACAAAACAAATATTGCAGCCCTTCTAAGCAAATCTAAAAATAAATAATTTTTCGATTAAAATACAAAAGTATTTAATAAAAATAGTATTTTCGGAACCCCTGGCCGTGGTGCGAAAGGAGGTCGAGGACGCAGTGAGAGCCTTGGTACAGGCAGCGATGGGGAAGGTCGCGGAGGTCGTGGCAGTCAGCATGGTCAAGAAGACGCACGGTCGTCGCATAGAGGAAACTTGAGAGACACGTTTGTCACTGAAGGAAGAATGCCTAGAGCTTCACGAGGTGAATGCTTGAAATGTCACTCGACTTAGCATCTAGTGAGAGACTGTCCGAGCTGTCTGCCAGGTGAAGCATCCGAATTGCTTAAGGCGCTTCGTGAGCGACGCGACGCCGCTCGCGGTGCTACGGTGTGTCATTTTGAGGTTGTCAGCCACGACGAGCGTCTCGCCGAGGACCGAGACGTCGGAGCCGATCATGGTACAGTTGTGGCTAGGGTTGATGGTGTGGCTGTGAAAGCAATCCTCTTGGACTCAGGAGCAGACACGTCATTCGTGGCGCGAGGTGCTCTGGACGTACTCTATCGGTAAGGCATAGTAGTGGATATGAAGCTGGTAGATGGATTGCGGTTGAACCCGGTCGGTGGACACGAGGTGGATGTACACCGCAAGGCAACGTTCCGGGAGGTCATACTCACGACTTCAGCTGGCCCATTGATGCTAAGAGACTAGACAGATTACGTCGAGGCGGATAATGCGTCGACGGAGATGACTGTCGGCCGCCCAATCATGAAAAATTTGAGGTACTCGACGGACAAGTTGTTGGTAGAAGTACGCGATACTCGTCCAGAGTGGAATGTTAGCGAGGTGAAGTCGGAAGTCTGTGAAGACGATGTCACCCCGACTACTCTGCAACGTGTGTGTCGTATGCAAGTAGCTGCCGGCAGCGAGCAACATATGATGGAAGAGGAAGCCGATGACATTGATCGTCTTGCGACGAGGACCGCACTACCTATACTACGCCCGACGGCCATACGTGAGATCATAATGTACTTTGAGAAGAAAGTCGAGGTGGCCACAAAGATGGGTCAATTCCGGTAGGTCGAACAAGGCTATGGGCGATTTTACATATGAGAATGGATTACAATCCAATCCATTCTATTTTGCATATGATAATGGATCACAATCCAGTCCATTCTCATATGTAAAATCGCCCATATCGAGTAGAATTCGGTAATGACCCGCCGGTGCGAGCTGAGCCGATGAAGGTCCGGCTGAAGCCCGACGCGACCCCAGTGAGTGTGCAGCTACGCCGCAACTTCCCTAATGATCGTGCGTTTTTGGGCCGTCACACTGCAACTCTGATCAAGCACGGACTGGTGTTTAAGAACCATAGGAGGAGGTGGGCATCAGCTCCAAGGATAGTTCGGAAACGAGAGCAGGACTCCGATCCCTCAGCATACCCGCGGATGACCATTGACAGCCGCAGTGTCAACGATCGGACGGAACCAACGCCGTAGTCGATGCCAATGCTGGAAGTGGTGCTGGGTGATATAGAAAGAGTAAGATGTTTTTATACTGGACTGGTTTTAAGGCTATTGGCAACTGCCTCTATCCCCGGAATCCCAGAAAATGTACTCTTTCGTGACGCATCGAGGCATCTACACCCCGACACGAGTTCCTATGGGTGCCACCGATGCGGTGGCGTATTGCCAAGGTGAGGTAGAGGAAATATTTGGAGACCTACTTGGATATTGCATTCTGGCATGGCCTGATGATATTCTTGGTTATGCTGAGCGTGAAGAGGCTTTGCTAGAGGTACTGGACAAAGCTCTCGCCCGCTGCAAGCATTTCGGGCTAAAGCTGAATGCCAAAAAAATGTCTGTTCTTTGCAACGGCGGTAAAGTGATGTGGCAGAACCATCTCAGCTGAAAGTGTGAAGCATTGTCCTGATCGAGTGCAGGGACTTGTTGATGTGAAGCCACCGTAAACAGCTGCAGAGCTACAGCAGTATATCTGCGCAACCAACTGGATGAGGAAAAATATTCCGGAGTACACGAGTATAGCGGCACATTTGTACAACACATTGAAGCAGGTGGCAAATATGGCTGGTTCACGGAAGAAGAATAAGCTTGCCAAGGTGAGACTTAGTGACGCGGAGTGGAGCGACAAGGAAATCGCCAGTTTCGAAGACGTTCGTCGAGCCTTGTTGAAGATGGTGCCGCTGGCCCCCGAAACCAACGGTGGAGCTGTATCTATATACTGATGCGAACCAGGCTTTTTTTTTGGATGCTTTTGTGACGCAGTTGGAACCAGAGGAAGTCTCGCTACCACTGGAGGATCAGCATCATCACCCGTTGGGGTTTCTGAGTGGTGGGTTCGCTGGAGCGTCAGCACGTTGGCCAACGATCGAGAAAGAAGACTTTGCCATCGTAGAAGCTACACGTCGTCTCGACTGTGTGCTGCTTAGACCAAAAGAGTTTCGACTGTACACAGACCATTGGCATTTGGTGTACATATTCAATCCGTACATTACCGATGGAGCCATGGCGAAGTATCAAGCCGACAAGCTGCAGCGCTGGGCGCTTTCTCCACTTACGTTTCGGTACATGATCGAGCATGTACCTGGTGAAGTTAACGTGTGGAGTGATTTGTTAAGCCGTTGGGGCGCTGGACAGGAGCGTATCGAGGACCGCGCGTTTGCACGAGTCGCGCGTCTAGCGGTTGTGCAGCGCGTGTCACCACTTGAAGAGCCTGAGTTTGCCTGGCCCACTGAGGCCGAGATACGAACACTGCAGCGGGCAGCGCGTGGTGCTGGCGACGACCTACAATGTGCTGTGTGGAGTGATAAACGTAGCCTTATGGTGATGCCGTCCGGTCAAGTGTGGATCCCGCCCGACACGGGCGACCTGCAACAACGTCTTTGCGTAAAAGCACACGCAGGTGCGAGCGGCCACAGAGGTGCCCGTGCAGCTACGCGAGCTCTGGAGACTGTGTTTTTCTGGAGAAGTATGGCAAGCGACGTTTCCACGTTTACGAGGGGGCGTCCTCACTGTATGACAACAGCAAGTGGGGATACCCCGGTCGTTTAAGGAGACGCTGAAGACTACATAACCAAACGAGCTCCTTCACTTCGACTGTCTGACGATGGTTGATGGCACTGGTGGTAACAAATATGTCCTGGTTCTGAAGGACGGGATGAGCGGATTCGTGAAGTTGATCGCCTGCACTCAAGCGACGCTAAACGTTGAGTACCAATGCCTGATGGATTGGTTCAAGAGGTTCGGCGTCGTCAGGCAGTGGGTCACCGATCAAGGAGCCCATTTTCGTAATCAGAAGGCCGAGAGATTGCAGCGGACGTTAAGTGACCAGCACCATTTCACCACAGCGTGCACGCCGTGGGCAAGCGGGACCATCGAAGTAGCTAACCGCGAGATTCTTAAGTGTGTGAAATCGCTTTTAAGTTAGCAAAAGCTTGCTGTCCAGGACTGGCCGGTCGTATTGCCGGTCGTTCAGGCTGCGTTAAATGGAATGTCGGCGGATCGCCTCGTTTACAAGGCGCCAGCGACGGCGTTTACAGCGCTGCCAGGTGGCACGCAGCTACGAAGTACCCTTCACCCCCGCGGCCAAAAGGAGTCGACGGTGGCGTGGGTTGACGACACTGTTCGCGAGCACGTGACAGCCGTTTGTGCGGCTCTGGATTCAACGCACAGGACACAAGTAAAAAGCGACGGCGCACAGCGCGGGAGCGCCATGCTTGTCGCCAAGGTGTCAAACTACAAAAGTTTCGTGAAGGTGACTTTGTGCTGGCCGCGACAGCAATAGGTCGTAGCGGCAACAAGTTGGCCCTCATTTTTCGTGGACCCAAGAGAATCATACGCACATTGAACGACCTCACGTTCGAGGTCCAATACATCATACCGCCGTTTATGGTGTCCGTCCGTCACGCATCGCGACTTCAGCTGTACCGCGACGCACTGCGAGGCACCCTGGAGGATTTACTAGAGCATACTATCAATGGCGAATGTGGCCATCTTGTCGAAGCCCTGCTAGACTGCCGCTTGAGCCCAGCCACACACCGATGGGGAATTCTTGTAAATTGGGTCGGCAAGGATGACGTCGAGGCCTCATGGGAGCCTGCAGAGGCCATTCAAGAAGACGTTCCGACCCTATTGCAGACATTTTTGGACGAACCCGCTGATAACCCATTACGTCAGCGGCTGGCTGCAAGTTTGGCTGATGCTCAGGGCAGAGCTACCGCCCAGCGTCGCGTAGATGGTCCACAGAGGGGGCACCCGAAATCATACCCTCCAAGCCGAGGGGGAAGTGATTCGTCCGGATCTAATTTGTATCAGTACGGCTCCCTCGGCCACAGCGGGCGAGGGTAACCGCGGGAGATGCACGTACTGTGCGCCAGGAGGAGAAGGTAGGATGTGAAGGCACGTGATGTGTAGCACACATACAGAGAGAAGATTCAGAGGATTTAATTCAATACACAGTATCAGTTTAGCTCGGTAGAGAGCAATTCGGCCTGGCAGAGGGCCGAAGAGACAACAATCTGGATGAATGGGTCCTAATGTCTTCCCTGGTAGACACAAGCAACAAGCGCGTTCTTTTCAATTGTGATGCGCTATGGAATAAGAGCTTCGCCGACTCATTCCTTAACGCGCTTAGAATTCTTTATTTATTGATAGCCTCTTAATTTAGCTTGAAAGTGTATCGGCACTTTTCACTAACTTACCCTGGCGTCACTCTGATATAACATCCATAGATTTTAATTCATCAACTTACTTTGTGTTTTATTCTGAATTTCCACTTTTTTTTAGTGAATTAGTGTTGAGAATAAGCATATAAAGGTTTTTTCTAAGTATTCTGGACACAGAACAAATAAGTGTGACTCCAAGCTGAACGAGACAGCATGGCGTACGCTGGGCTTCGTCGATATGCACTTACCGGATTGCAAGAGAGATTTCTGGCGGGTCGAGTGCATGTTTTATGCAGTCGAAAGTCAAAATCACTTTTTTATAGTCGCAGTCTGCAACAAATGGCTTCGACATCGAACCCACTGGCGATGGGTGCACCACCACTGTCCTTCAGTATTCGTACTTACGATTCAATTCAGGACAGCCACGGAGCCGGACGGGATCTATTGATCAACTCGAGGGGCCGAGCATACACCTTAGCCTGTCAATCTAGCCATGTTGCGCACACCGGTTAACACAGTGGACACCGCATGGGCTCATAACCAGGGCTCCCGATTATGGCATGGTCTTATCAATAATTTCTTATGAAACCATAAATTTATTTTGTCATGGGGAGGTCGACATCGATTCTCAGTAAAACGATCCTATTTGCGGTTATAAAAAGCATGAAAAGATAGCTATTTCAGGTCTGTCATTTTCCATTTCAGTTTACGCCTGCTTTTACGCGCCGACCTTAGTCATTTCATCTGCAAATATAAAAAAAGTTGTTCGTCAGTCGAACACGGCCGCGTTCGACTTCCGAACTCTAGAAATAGGAGAAACACACGTCCATCGCTGGGATAACACACACGAGGCTGGGCGACGTGGGTGCCATAGCCGCGGCGCCGCGCGGTATTTGCGGAGGCGGGCCCACCGCTGAGCTCACCAGCGAGCCGAGCACTACACTTTCCAGAACATTCTATCTCCATATTGCGAGCGCAGCGAACCGCGGGGGCGCCGAAGGGGCGCCCAGCCAAGCGAAGCGCGGCTGGTTCCTTTTCTGCTGTGACCTCTAATCGTCGATTATGTCTTATTGCGACACTCAGAAGGTCAAAATAATACAGAAGTCAAGTCAAATGATTTGCTGTGTGCTGAAACATTCGGTTTGGACCTGCATAAGTAATATATTATAAAGGCAGACCTATTCACAGGCAATATTTTGCTAATTTCAAATCCAGCTCATCTAGCATTCTAGCCTGATCAGATTTTGGGCCCTTCAGTCTGAAGTTTAGGTAATAGCAACCGAGCCGTTTCTAATACATGTAGCTGTGTGTGTGTCAGTACATCGTCGCGAAGACTGCCAGTTTCCCGCAGTTAAATGGATGTTCGACGTGAGCTGTGCAAAGCCTTAAGTGGCATTGTCCGTTTGTGGGCACTGAAGACTGTAGTACTATACAGTGGCCGTATTCGATCATTTTTTAGTGTAAGAGATCACTGTTTATAAATGTCAGCGATCTGATTGGTAGAAATACGGCAATCACGTGGTCAGAATAAGAGCGAGTAGGTCCCAGCAGATTGTTTGAAAGCATGCCAAAGTATACACCATTTCCCGGTCAATTTACAAAATTTACCAATCAAACTGCAAAGTGTGAAAGAATGGTGTTTTGTGTCCAACAATAAAAGTGCATTTTTCATGTTTTGCAAATTGGATGGGTACACTTTTCAGTCAAAGTGCAAACAAGTTTTGGCGCGAACTTCCAGTAGCGTCCAAGCCAACCACGCCACACAAGCGCGCTATTCTGCTCATTTTAAAAGATGCCATCTCCCCCACAGCCCAACAAGACGAATCGTGCCTTCGAGCGAGCTCAAGCCAAGGCTCGTGTCGTGCGTGCCTACCAGGAGAACCAGAATTGGAGGGATGTTGCCAAGGCCAACGATGTTAACTATTTTACCGCGCGTCGCGCTATCCTCAGCGCTGGTCAAGAGCCTAAACAGCGCGGCGGCTTGCGCCAGGCTTCTGTCAAGATGACTGTAGAGGTGATGAGCAAGCTTGAAGAATATCTCGATGAGGACTGCCGTATGACGCTGGGGCAAATGTCTGACCGTGTGCAAGCCGAGCTGGGCGTCACTGTAAGCCCGACGTCCGTTCATCGCGCTCTTCAGGGCATGTTGTACTCGACGAAGCGCTTGCGCATCGAGAAGGTGACCATGAACTCTGCTGCCAACAAGGAGAAGCGCAAGAACTTCGCCGTGGAGCTGAATAAACATATCAAGAAAGGTAACATGATTGTGTTTCAGGATGAAACTAACTTTAATTTGTACCTGTCTCGGAATGAGGGCTGGGCTCGAGTTGGAGAACGTGCTTTTGTCCAGTTGCCGCCATCCAAAGGCAAGAACCTTCACATCCAAGGAGGAGTTTCAAGTGGCTCTGGTCTGGTTCTGCTAAGAACCCATGAGGGGTCCGTGAAGAAGGCTGAGAATGCCAGGTTCATGGCAGACCTCTTCATCGCTGCTCTTCGATCCGAAGAGTACGCGGAGCTTCAACCGGACAAGGTTGTGATTATCACGGACAACGCGCCGTCTCACAGCGACGTCGAGACCCTTGCTCGAGAGTACCTGGCTGGCGACGGTATCATGAACCTGAACAAGCTCGAGGTTCTGCGCCTGGGTCCCTATAGCCCAATGCTGAACCCCATTGAAGGGTGCTGGAACTCCTTGAAGGCCAAGATGCGGCATTTCATGATGGAACGAAAGCACGAGTTTCTGGTGCGTGGAGAGTATGACTCATTTACGGCGCACAGGCTGCAGCTGATGAAAGACGCAGTGGAAGCGTGCAAGAATGTTATTACGCGCCGACTCATCTGGCGCTACGAAAGGCACTGCCTGCGGCATTGTTTCGCTGCCGAGAAGGGCTTCGACATGGAGCTGGGCGCGTGACTTCGAATTTGCATTTTGCTTGAAACGTGTACCCATCCGTTTTGCAAAAGTTGAAAAATTCATTTTTTGTTCACTTGAAGTATCCCTGTCTCTTATCGTTTGCAACTTGCTTGGTAACTATAGCAATTTGGCCGGAAAATGGTGTAGAATTATTAAAAGTCCCACGTTTACGAATGAGCATACTCACCCCCACCTGAATAAGTCGCAAAAAGATGAAGGCGTCACTCAAAAATAGCACTACTGCGATGACGTCTAGCAGAGATAGACAATGACCCCCACAAATTCTTGAGCAGTTTGCTTACTTCCTTGTATGAGTAGAAAAAGTATCTCGCCGGTCAAAATGCAATGCTCGCCACTATTGCACTTGCTTTTAACAACATATGAGTCTGCTATTATAGACAGTGGGAGTCAACGATTGCCTCTATCAATAGCAAGGTGCCAATTGTGAGAATTGTCCCGTAACCATTTACCATGAAATGTTCGACTAGCTTACAGTATCTGTTGGATGACACAGGACGGGTGCATTCTCAATATTCGCCATTCCAAGACACTTCATGTCAACCTTCCAGCCGACAGTCGTTTCAATGTGTTCAGCCACCATGTCATCAAAGGCTTCAACAGACCACGCACACTCCATTGACCACAAGTCCGTTGACAAGGATGCTGTAGCGGCGCACTTCTTGAGCAAGTTCGCTGACCTGCAGAGCCGCTTCGAGGTGCCCAGCGACGAATTCGCATCCAAGGGCAAACGCTTCCTAGAAGCGACAATCTTCCGCTTCGTGGGTCGCATGGAGCCTATCATGATCGTGCTACCTGGGTTTCCGGCAAAGACGCCCAATCACGGCGGCAAGGTCTTGGGCCCCCTACCCGATCGTGCCGAGGAGCTGGCGCTCGCACGTCTGGAGAGGTTTTGCATGTCCATCGAGGAAGTCTACCCTATCGGCTGCCACGTCACAATCTTCAGCGACGGTCGCGTGTTCGGTGATCTAGTAGGTGCATCCCTGGAGAACATCCGCGCGTACAAGAACGGTCTGAAAGAGTTGGTGAAGGAGGCGGGACATACACACATCCAATCCGACGGGCTAGAGAACTATACAAAGACCGACGACCCAGTGCGGGAAGTGCTGGACCGCTTTCACATCGACCAGATGGACATGGACGCTCGCATCGCGAACGAGCCTGACGTCGGCAACAACTTCCGCTCGTTCTCACAATTCATGGAGCGAGATATGGCTCACCGGTGGGAGGGCAAGTCGGAGGCCGAGATGCGCAAAGGTTGCGATGAAGTTGCGCGCAACATGATGCTGCGCAACGTGGGCTTCTCGTCGCTCGTGGCGAAGGAGTACGGTCATGCCGTCCGCGTGTCGATTCACTGCTACAACAACGCTGGTTCTAAGTTCGGTATCCACCTACTACCAGCCAGGCGAATGGACTCACCACGGACACCGTGGCATTCGGTCATCCGTGAGGACGTCGACGGCGCAGTGCACGCTATGGATCTAAAGGACGTGGACACGGACAAGTACGACTTGGTCTACAAGCATGGCCGTAAGTGGGGGTACATAGAGAGACCACCATGTACGCCCGAGGAAACCGCCCATTGGGCCCCACTGCACGTCGAGCTCATCCGCACACAAATGTTCATCATCGCTCAAGCCATGGAAGGTTTCCCGGCACCGTCCATTATGGACGTTCCGCGCGAGGCCATCCGAAGCCTCGTGCTCAGGTACGGCGTCGTGACGCTGCGCGGCTTCAAGCAGGACGACGACTTCGAGACAGCAACTGAGCGCTGGGGAGATGTGCTGCAGTGGCCCAAGGGAACGTTCGCGGCTGGGAACATCTTTGACGTCAAGACGGAGACCGGTACGACACTTATTGGGCAAACTCTCGAGGCCATGTCGTTCCACTACGACGGTATGCTCAAGAAGAAGACGCCCGAGTCCACGGAGCTTGGTGACGCGCCTGTGTTCATGTTCTTCCATTGCGTCGAGGCTAATCCACCTGAGGGCGACCCGAAGAGCGGTAATACCATTATCACCGATACCCGTCGATTGCTGTCTGCTTTGCCCCTGGCTACCGTGGAGCGTCTCAAGACAATTTCGCTGGAGTATCGTACGTCAATGTTCAGACACCATGGCCGCGTACACACTTCCCCAGTGGTCGACACACACCCGATCACGGGTGAGTTGGTGCTGCGGTATCATGAGCCGTGGGGCCCCGCAAGATGCACCCGACGTACGTTTCGTCGGTGGGATATGACCCAGAGTCAAACCAGAAGGATGAGGATGCTGATTTCGTCACGGCGGTGCTGGAGGAGCGTCTGTACTCAGATTAATTTTCTTACTGGCACCGGTGGGTGGAGGGCGAGTTCGTAATCGTGGACAAGTTTTCGCTGCATGCACGCTCGAAGCTGGGCATGGGCGGTCGTCACATGCGTCGCATTCATTTCAGCTAGTGCTCCGAAGTTATGTAGGAATCAGTGTTATAGTTCTGGTTTATTTGGGGGGTTGGTAAAACTAACCGTCTTACCCCGCATATAAGGCATATGTGCTGTAAACGAATACAACACTGCTTGTGTGTTAAATTCGTTTAGAAAACCTATGTGTTGTAGAACGAACAAATGGTTTGACTTTGATGAAGCAAGTTTGTGTGTCCTGGCATATGGCTTAGTCGTTTAGACTTGACCCTCCTACGCGATCGGCGTGGGTTCACACCCGCCTGCGTGCAGGTCTCATGATTTTGTGATGGTAGCGGGTCTTTTCTTTCTGTTGTGGCTGCGTTGTATACGGAGGTTTTGCGCCTTTCCGATAGTCTGCTAGAACAGCGAGTTTCTCGTGGATACTATAGCTACGTCGCTCAGCACTCATGGCTGTGTAAATTATAAAACAAGAGAATTAAAGCCAAGTAACAGCAGCACCGACAAGTTTGTTCAGAAGGGTGGTTGGTTGGGAGCTCTCAAGAATATTCATTGGTTGGTACAGCCTTGTGTTTTAACCCCCGGGTTCCAGCCACATGTGCTCTAATTAGGTAGGTGGTCAAATTGAGGTTTAAGCTAGATGTCGAGCGAATCCCGTATTTTATTTAGAACACATATGCCTTATATGCGGGCTAAGACGGTAGTATCTCACTGAAATAAAGTATTGCAATTTTGATCGGAGAAAATCCGTCATTTATTCAGATTTTATCCTAATACTCGCCTTGCGTTCTTCCAGAAGCTAAAGTTCTCTAATAGTGGTTCTCACGGTTAGAATGTACGAAGGTTTCGTATCCAAATCAAATCAAACCTTCATTGTTCAACTGTGAGCAGCGTGTGCAGGGGCTACTGCCAGTGACTTCATTGGTAAGTGAGCGCTGAAGGTGAGAATGGGGCGATCTCTACGGGCAGCGCTGCTGCTGCACCTTCAGCACTCAGCTCTAAGCTATCTGCTTTGTGACCAGGGAATCGAGAACGACGAAAACGAAGACGATATGTTCTACTGCGCGATAGTCTCCCACCGCTACCTGGATCGTCCAGACGTCGTCAAAACTGGGAAATGGAGCCCTGAACGGATATTTCTGCTTGAATCAACCAATCAAATCAAGCCTTCTCCTAGTCGTTTGCACCAATAACATTATACCTTCACTTCTTGGTCAAACCTACCGAGTTTTCCGAGATAGGTTGTAGTTGAAAAAAACAGGACAGGAAGGGTTGATGTGATTGGCTGTTCAAACCTACTGCAACCGTGAGAGCCACTAATGTAAACTTATTGGTCTATTAATTCCTTAATTGACCCTTTAATAATCAACATATTGCTATTATCACGGTTGTACGCAGATCGAAGCAAAAGAGGACTCTCTTCCCACCCATTATGCATTCTCTCCTCATCGCACTTAGTGTGTGCCTCGATCAAAGAGGGGCTCCTCCACCCATCACCGGTCAGAGTACCAGACTACGTAGACACTTTAATAGGTATAATAAAACCCATACACTTTAAATTTAATATGTCTCACCCGGTACGATCGTGGCCATTCGAGGATCACCTGCCGCATTCCCCTGGTGCTGGCTCCAGTGCCAGGCTCAGCACTCCCGCTAAGTGTCATCCGTAGTATTTAGGCCTTTGTCCCCAATCAACTCTCTCAGCTTAATTAACTATCCTGTAGATAGAGCTTTCGTCAGAATATTTGCTATCACGTCACTGGTTGAGTAGTATTGAATCGCTAGTCCCCCCCATCCCCCTTCTTCCACAAGGTATATTTTAAACAAGTGCCGAATTTCGATATGCTTCGTAGCTTTGTGACACCTAGGATTCTTTATTGTATTTATGACCGCCTTATTGCCACACTATACTTGCACTGCCTTTTCCTGCGGGAACCCCATCTCCCTTGACAGATACCAAGGCCACTCGCTTTCCTTTGCCTTCTCTAAGCACGATGAGCTCTACCTCTGCAGAAGAAAGCGATACTGAGCCTTGCTTACGGTAGCACCATAGACACAGCTGCCTGCCTTAAAAATTACATACTCTGTTACTGATTTACGCTGTTTGGGCTGACACGCGAAGCTTGTGTCTGTGTGCACTTTATACGTCATCGTTCTGGAAGTTCCATCAAGAAGTAGACCGTACGTTGACATCCCTTTCAAGTATTTCAGCACGCTGCTAGCTGCGTGCCAGTGTATTTCAATGTAGCACGACAGAAATTCGCTCAGTTCTCTGACTGCGTTTGCAAAATCAGGTCCGGTTTCTCGCACCAGATACTGCAGTGACCCCACAAGACCCCGGTATTCAAACTTTTGGGCTGCGAGTTTTTGGGCCGACATCTCCTACTCACCTACCAGATCCACGCCTCTCATAAGTGGTGTTGACACTGGTACCCACGCCCCCACCTTAAACGTTTTCATGATATAGCTGTGCTGAGAGGTTGTCTCGCTATTCTTTCCCTATTCCGACGGACTTCCATCTTCAGTATATAATGGATGTCATCCAGATTGTTCATCTTAAATCTTTGGGATATATCTCTCTTCAACTGATTGATCAGTCACATGTCACGGGACATAATCGCTAGGTCATTCACAAAGTCCACATCCATTGCCTTTCCCCTTATTGAGCATAAGTAAAGTACTCCTAATTGCATCGCACAAAACCAAGTCCTGTAAAACGTCTGTAGAGGACCCTTGTACCAGATCGTTGGTGCTTGCTAAAGTCCATAGATTCTCTTCTTAAGCTCAAAACCTAGCTTTATATGGCCTGCTTCTTTATACCCCGGAGGTTGGTGCATATACACCTTTTGCTCTACGACCATAAGCTCTTTTAGAAACGCCGTGTGCATATCCATCTGATGGATATGGCAATTTGATATGGCTTTTTTTGCCAACACGAGTCAAAGCGACCTACCGGTGCATACATTTCATTTGAATTTGCCTCAAATCCCTGATGTTTTTTTTTGTGTAACCAATCATGCTTTAAATATCTCTATATACTGCCATCGGCATTGTACTGCAAGTACCCAGTGACGCGGCAGTGACATTTGGCCTGGTGGTAACCTATTGAGCTTCCACGTTCTTGTTTTCACTACGGAGTGATACTCGAAATCCAGTGCTTGTTGCCACTGTCTCCTTTGTGGTCCTGTTATCGCTTCCCTCAGACGTTTGTGAGCTGATGTCCTATTAACAATGCAATCAGCCGCAATGCCCTTGTCCATGTGTGTTTGCAAACACCTGTTGTTTCAAATTTTAACGGCTCTTTCCGACTCCGTTGTGGGCGTACTTCACTTGTTCCGCATTTAAATGTTTCTTACCAGGTCGGCGCTTAGCTCCCACTGCTACCGGCAATTTGGTGTAGTGCGTCTCGCTCCCACCGCCTCCGGAAACGGCTATCTAAGCCGCTTGAATCCCACTGTCTCCTGCAACAGGTGCTCACTGTTATCCCTTTATGACACTTGTGGCGCTTTACCTATGCTCCATGGAGAAGTAGCTATCAAATCCAACACATCTCTCACAGCAGCGGTCAGCTTATCGGGCTTTTCGAATGACTGTGTGATAATGTTTGCACAGCTTTCTGCGTCAAACGTATCGGATCTGGATAATATGTGCTTGTTATTGTACGCGTCTAAAACCAATACCTTTTTGTATCTTCAAAGATTCCGATAAACCTGCCCTTTAGGGCTCGAGCTGACATCTTTAAATCCGTCCTGACTGCTCCTGGCATGTATGCAAAACAAAACAGACACAAAATGGAAGGTCTTTACATCACCCCTTTTATCAGTCAATTCCAGTTAATAATTGCAGTTTACATTAAAACACATCGGTACCTTGTCACACATGTGTGCGAGGAAGTATGGCTTCATATAGGCTACAAGTAGGAGGCCTCACCGCTCGGTAAAAACCAACAGCTCAGGAGTGCATCACCATCAGCCACCGCACCACAAGCAACTAGGACACCGCCAGCAACGAGGGCACCACCAGCTCAGCCAGCAACGTGCGAGTCAGCACCATCATCTTCGAGTGCCCCACAAACGGTGATATACGGCCATGTTAGGTCGCCCAACAGAGTGCAAGGGAACCGAAAATTTGAAGCGCACCACCGTGTCGGACTGTAACAACATCTCCGATCCCGCCAACAGTTTCGAGTACACCACCAGTTTAAAGCGCGCCACCAGCATCCCCCCCCCTCCTCCCCCATCAACCGCGAGCGCTGTATCAACGAGAAAACACGACGTCCGAGCGAGTCCCAAACCGCGAGAGCTCCCCCACGTCCGAGCGCAGATCCAGCTTCTAGCGCGAAAAGATCTTCAACCCCGCGCTCATATACTCCGTTTCCAAGTCACCTGTATCAAACTTACAGTGCTAGGCGGTGGTGATCTTTTGTTCTAATCAATCAAAATCGCCGAACGAAGCTACTAGATTACAAATACTTTCAAATAGCTACCGCAAATGTACACAGCTCGAGAGAAATAATCACTAACTTCGTCCGAGTTTTGATAGTGTGCAATGGCTGAAGATAAGCCAAAATTAGCGGGAACAGAAGTTTGGATGCCAGTTCATACCTTCTTCATGAGCTTACTACACTTGCGAATCTGCAACCCTTCGGCACCGGTTATCTGGAGCTGCCAACATCAGCGACTAGGTCATATATCATCAACTGCTCTCTAGTTGGCACCCCAATTAAGTAATTGGGTGCAAAAACTAAAATAAACAACGGTCTGAATGGTGACGTAGGGTTCGTCATCGGAATAATGCTCTTTTCTTGTCAGACGCTTCGAGAAGGAGGTGTCATTTAAATTAAATTACACTTGTAGGCCAACTTTGTAAAAGGTACTAAAACGAAGTGCGTAAAGACGTGTATCTCGGACCAATACCATGTGGGGCTGCTCTCGTGTGGTTTGGATGTGTCAAAACGCATACGGGACGAGTAAGCACCCGCCAGCGCCGCTGTACCGTATAGATAGATTGGTTTCATTTTAATAAACAGACCTTCGAAACTAAGTTGATGTCCCATGCGTTCTCATCAAGTACACCATCTTGGCAGCGCATAGCCAACGATGTCCTTTTAGTATAATGTCCTTGATATAGTCATTCGCCATGCACTTAAACGCAAGGGGGGGGTACCGGTTGCAGTGCAGCTTGCGGCTGCATAAGACGCCTGAGTGGTCTTAGGATGTGTCCGCTAGACACTAGAAGTGGTCGGTGACTTCGTAGTCGAGGCCACTGGGTACTGGCAGACCACACCGCTAATGCAGTACTCAATAGCCCACAATCTGAACCACTACTTTGCGCGCGCTTTCGGCGCCCGTCAAGTCGTGGTGAAGGAGCGCTAGAACGACTTCGCCCGCTTCAAGGTGCGCATTGCGAACAACGAGGTCGATGTGTGCTCCACAATATTGGCACTTGCGATCAAACAATCGCAAACACTTTATTTGTTTCAAGAAGTCGACGTGAGGCCATTGGGTACTGGCAGACCACACCGCTAATGCAGTACTCAATAGCCCACAATCTGAACCACTACTTTGCGCGCGCTTTCGGCGCCCGTCAAGTCGTGATGAAGGAGAGCTAGAGCGACTTCGCCCTCTTCAAGGTGCGCATTGCGAACAACGAGGTCGATGTGTGCTTCACAATATTGGCACTTGCGATCACACAATCGCAAACGCTCCATTTGTTCCAAGAAGTCGACGTTCCAACACATGTTTAAGATCTGGTAAACCCTGGAGTGATAAAACGGAATACGCTTGAGCCACCATTAAAACCAGGACGAGAACACAAAATTCCATTCTTCTGTGTGGCTTCTGTAAACAAGGAAGATATCGAACCATCGGCTATCACGCAGCAGTGGCAGAAATAGTATAACTTCGGATTAACTGCTCTTAGTTCTCGCAGCCAGTGTGAGCTTTTCATTCGACCCCCCCCCCTCCCTTCGAAAAAAGTCAAGCTTAATTGTCACAAACGGCCTGTACGCTAACGCTACCTGCTTTCCGCTTCGGATAGCCAGGCCTCTGGGCTGATGTGGTGCTGCGAAATTCTTACAGCCATCCGAAGAAAAGATGACACCATCCCTGGTCACGGCAGGCGGCGCAAAGGTCCCGCCCAAGCGCCAAACGTTCTCTCGCGCCAGTAGCAGGCCGAGGTGAAACGCGTGAAGATCCGCCGCATCGGTCAAGCAGCCCACGAGGACACGCATGCTTCTCCAACCCGACCTGTGAACGTTAATCTGGGTGTAGCTAATGGTGGCAAAAGACCAACGCCGTGACAGGAAGGTGATTTGCCGAAATCTACGGCGACCGTGACCTCAATCTCCCTAGCCAACCCGATGGTGATATGTGGGAGGCGAAGATGCTAAAACATCTTAGTTTTGATTAGCGCGGATTCAGTGTGAATTCGGCGAAATGGAAAATATCTTGACGCATCTTGAAGCCGCCGATAGAGAAGAAGTGCCCGGTCAAGAAGTCGATGAAACGCGTGGGCAGATACCTACTAAGCACAGAGCGCGGAATTATGGGCAGAAGATTAACTGACAGGTCTAACAGTCGTCGCAAAGTCACAAAATGGGACGGTCGGCTTCGCGCAAAGCTGCAGTTGAAGCGTTCCGGACTTGACTTGAAGAAGCGGGTGGGATTGAGTCACGCGACGATACTGGGGATGAAGACTACGTGGAGGAGCGTGTATGTGGTGACCTGGAGACCAAAGCGATGTGAAGCCCACAGCAAGATATAAAAAACACCAACACAATATACATCAATAATTAACAGAATTCAAACGCTGCTTTGGATGCCAATATGGACAAAGCCACACATGATATAAATCTTGGTCAAAGGCAAAAGAAGCTTTAGGCGTCTTTCCAATATATTATAACTGACATGCTGATTGAGAACCCACCTGCGCCCGGGGTCGAGGACCAGGAAACTCGTCCTAGCGTTATTCCTAGAGGCATGGATCGGATCATCGACGAGATATGTGGCGAACAACCCCGAGGTAGCTACCGACGAGTACTTTGCGGACCGTACGATCATCATGACCACGAACGCAATCGTGCACCTCACCAATGGAGCAGTGACCGATCGTTTAACTGAACAGGTGCGGGAATGTGATACAGCTCAAGACGACGGTGACGGCAATTGCTTCGAGCAGGAGGTACTCTATTCGATGTGTATTAGTCGAATTCCTTCCCACAAGCTGGATTTTAAGGTAGGAATGCCTATCATGATGATGCAGAACCTGATATTCCGTTTTAGGACTGGGCAACGGAACACACCTTTGAATTGTTACCCTTAAGACACATGTCATTCACGCCACAATCATGACAGGTTAGCAACAAGGCCAACATGCGTTGATTATCCACATTTTTTTTCAGTGACGAGACATTCGGAGCTTTTGTTTCAGCTGAGACGCAAGCCTGAACATGACCATTAGCAAGGCGCAAGGCCAAACGGTGCTGTATCTTGTTACGCCTTGCGTCTCTCACGGGTAGCTGTTCGTTGCGATGCCGCGAGTAATCTTAAGATCAAGATTCAGGGCACTGATCGAGTACCCAATATAGATGATGAGGACGAATTTTACACCTAGAACATTGTCTACAGGTAGGTCTTCGGTTCGGAGTGTGATTGTTCATTTCTATTTGCACAAAACCCATCACGCTAACATGAAACATGTCTCTGCCTGAGCGTAACAACGGCGGGTCTCCTGTGCGCTCAGAAACCTACTGGTGCAGTGGGCAATTACAGACCCAGTAGAACAGGCACAGTAGAACAGTTGACAGAGCATCACCAGCGAACGCACATATATCACTATCCAGTGCGTGACCATGGGGGTGCCAATTCCAGGCTCGACCGTTGGTATGCGACTTCCATAACTTACACATTGCGAGCTACGGGCCATAGTGAGGTTAAGCTAGCCCTAAGCCCGCCGACGAACCCAATCCGAATGAGCCGAGCGAAGGAGATCCACCCACGACCACATTACGCGGTGACTACTCACGCTGCTGAAACTCGTACGAGAGTCGAGCGAATCGCCGAAGGGGTGTCAGATGCGGAGATCTCAGCGACTACTATAACACACGTGTGGGATGAGCTCAAAATGGAGACGGTACGGGAGACGCTCACAACGACAAAACCATGACGCCGGCGTCTTCGGGAAACACTAAGGCAGAACCTGAAAGACTATACCGGCGCTTAAATAGGATCAGAGAGGATACAGCCGATACGGATCCCACGCTGGCTTCGATTTCAGACTTGACGCACCGCATACAGCTGGGCTACACGACCGAAGAATAGCCGGAGTCGAGAGTCAGAATTACAATTACGGACGGCATTAGGCAGCAGGCAGATATCCGGCAGCGCTACTTATTTGATGCGGCTACCTACAAGGAAGGGAAACCCACTAAAAGCCTCTTTACATGCGTTTTCATGAAATACTCCGACAATGTGACGCGACATTGTAACCTGGGATGGGGCTACCTCAATGAAGTGCTTACGACCAAGCAGAGACCATAGTTAACGCGTGGATACCGATATTCCAGCAGCCAGCCTTGAGCGAGGCTGCCATCGACCGTGTCTGCCAATAAACGAGCGAGTTGGACGGCACCGCGGATGCCATGGTGATGGTGGTGAAGCCTATAACGAAAGCGGAGGTTGCCGCAGTGATAGGATCGGCCGGATAGGCTGGGTAATGACAGGTACCGCGACCTTGCTGCCGACCTGGTACGACATCTCACTGTTTGTACAATCTGTGATACAGCACTGGCGTGTTTAAAGCTTCCCGTTTAGAAGTGAACATATTCTGCTCGAAGAAGGCAGAAGGCGCATCGAGCTCGCTGCACTTTTGCCCACATGCCCTCCTCAACTCGGATTACAATTGTTTACGAGAATATTAGCCACACGTGTCAGCCGGACGCTCCCGGGACCCATTCATCCTAATTAAAAGGCTTTGTTCCTGGCAAGACAATGCACGCCACAATTGATCTATTCGATGTGGCACAAGTCATGAGTGGGCTCGATTGCGACGAAGAGGCAGCGGTCCCACTACCACTGGACTTTCCGAAAGCATACGACTCGCTCTCACGGCAGTTTCAGATGGAGATATTGCGACGGCATGGCTACCCGGCCCAGTTCATCACGGCCATTGAGACACTGCTTATTGCGAGCGGTTCCAAGTCCCGGTTGGTAGCGGTAGCAAGCGGGATATGGCAAGACTGCCCTTTGGCACATTTGCTATTCATTCTAGCTCTAGAACCATTATACCGACAGCTAAATCGCGACGCTAAACTACGTGGCACCGGTGTCTGAGATGTAGCAGGAGGGTTTTAGCTCCGAATCGGAGAATGACACGGCTCGTACCTGCATTAGTGCACCACCAGCCACTAGACTAGGCCCACTGGGCCGGAAATAAACCCAACCCGTACTGAGCATTGTCCCATGGAGCGAGCAAGTGGTTTACCGGCTGAAAGCGCACGCGTTGATGTACATGTCAATCCGGCGCAAGTGGGGCGTTCACATGAATCGTGCATTGCGGAGGGCTGTGGGACAAAGCATCATGTATTCTGGACTAGCCCGGCTTTAGCTACACTGCGCAGGATCTTCCCACAGCGAAGACGATGCATCGGAGTACCGGCAGAGACTCTAGAACGAGCGATTATCGGCCTCACTTTGGCCACAGTCCGGGCTGGAGTGTGGGTAATCACAGAGTTGATGTTCCCATTACTCTCTGAAAAAGATCACGATTTACTAACAGCAATTATGCCCAAGCTTATGACCTTTCCTGGTAGCACCACGTACAACGAAGTGGCAGATGTGTTGGCTAACACAGTCATGACCTGCAAAGGAGCTGTTAGTTTGATCCTTACGAGCGGCTGCGCACGGAGCAAGAAGATACTCGCTCACCCGTCCCATGAAAAAACCAGGCATACCGAATTCCCTTAGTTATGACATTCAGAAAAGTGGTCGCACATAGACCAGAAATCGCGTGTACTGTCTATCCAAAGTGCTCCTAAAACATATTTTGTTATAGATTAATATCCGCAACGGCTCGGAACTTGTCGTCGAAATCATCGTCCAAACTAAATTCATGTCTAAATCCCCCGGTATAAGGATTTCATTCACGATGTCAAACCTGTTTGATCTGCGTTATATATACGATCCACCCCCAGCTCATGAGCCGTTTGCTTGACTTCTGCAGCAAAAGTAGCCGAAATATGGGCGAGTTTCGGCGGCTGAAACTGCCCTTGCCGCGTTTTGCAACGTAGAGAAAATCGATGATGCTCTTTGAATGGGTTTGGCCAGCACCACGACGCATTAAAAGGGGTGGTCATAGCTTTCTCTGCTACTTCTAGAGCTTGAATGTGTTACATAGCTGCAGTAACAGGCACCCCTTCCTCCCTCAAATTATTTATCCAGCGTACCAAACAAAGCTACTTATCTTTTGGCAGCACCGTGCCCTCACCTTTGGCTTGTGACTTTTTCTTGTTGGCACCACCACATTCGTTGCATAACGTTTCGAGTTTGGCCGTGTCCGGCGCCAACAATGAATAAGTGTACGGCGGCTGTCATTTTTAGACTGGGGAAGATCAGGATAGAAAGTACTGATTGTTCACTTGATGTCCCCACCCCTTGCCAAGTGGTCTAGGACCTCTATTTTGTGCACCGCTGTGAAGGATGACACGAGGTTCTTCTTCACTTTACGGTCTCGGCCTGCTGGAAGTCGTGGTCGCCCTTTTGGGCGGCCGCGTTGCGTAGGCGCCATCTGATGGCAAAATGCACAGACAAAAAGACAGTTCGTACGACTGAATGCGATAACTAAGGATGCACGGAGGTCTTTCCCGTTCGGCCACTGATTGGCTGAAACCCTCCTTAATGTCATAACAAATAGTACGCGATAACTAACGGAATTTGGTAAGTGTAGCCATATGTCATCGTTTGGCCGCCAAATTGGCTCGGATTATATCCAATGGAATTTAATTTTTCTCTTCAGAAAGTCTGGAGCAATTCAAAAGGCATTTGAATGTTTTGTGGGCTCAAAAACCGACTGACGCTTCAATTTATTCAATTAAATCGGTGAGAGTGTAGATACCTTTAAAGTTCGGTCGATCGTACCGACTGCACGCTTCTTAAAGATGGGACAACATCCCGTTTTAGATGTTTTCTTAATTTAGTTAAGTCATGACGTATTTTCGATTCAAGAGTCCCCTATCCCACCATCCTTGTTTTGACATCCCTCCTAGCATATATTGCAAAATTTCGCAGCTGTAACTGATAATTTCTCCGCGATCCGTGATGGGCGGAAAACTCCAGCTTTTGAGTTTTTCAACGATACCTTGTGTTAAAATAGGGTATTATTGGTCGATCCAGAGGTATAGTTTCTTTCCTCTATTTTGTCCTCCCAATCGGACTTCTTATTTGGGTTTTGGAGCCTTAACAAGAGAACGGTAAGTTGCAGGAAGCCAAAACGCAAAGTTAACTATGTGGGTCACATCACAACTCAACTTTCCTCCTGGCGTCCAGTCGCTTCATTTGCCGATAGGAACTGCAGGTACCCCCCCCCTCTCCTGGAGAAGCTTAATTAACAAGATTACTAACGCGGTATACGTAGCAGGCGGCGCACACACTCAGACAGCGGAACGGATCGCGCAGAGGAGCGTGCGGGGGTACCCTAGGACCCTGAGTTGGAGAGTGTGTGAGTGACAACGAAGCGACATGTTGTCGGTTTGGTTGTTGCTGCACAATATTTATGTACGATAAGGACTAACGCTGAGCTGTTTTTATTTGTAGGTGGCCCAATCGCGTCGCGTCTGTCAGGAAGCGAAGCACGCGTCTACGGTGGCTTAACTACAGTGGTGATGTTATTGTGCGTGTGCGTGCACGCTCACAAGGCGTTATGTTGCAGAAAATGTTCACCGCTTGCCATACATGTTGATACCGTACCATCTAACACTTCATGCAACTATCGCACAGGTGCATTCAAGACTACAGTACGTAGGATAAATCCGATTTGACGAGAGGAATGTCTACTGAGTCGAAAAAGAGGTGAGCACGGCTGTATTTGCAGTGATCGTGTCGATTATACTATTGCTAACAATACAAAATTCTTTTCAAATTGTCCGTAGATTTAACGGAAATCGTAACTGGACTTCCACCTCAGCTCAACTGTCGTTTATGCTTGAAATCGGAGGGGGAGCCATTGACCCCGCGCAGAGCCAAAGTTCCAGGGCACGATTTCGAGTTCTTAGTCGCAGACAGCTATGACGTTCTACTGGGGCATATCAAGCATGTGTTCGATACGACGTCAGGCCTCACGTGGAATGAGCCTATCAATGTGTACGTGAAACCCCCCAACGGCGCACCACAGAAGGATTACGTGCTGGTGTCATCCACTTCAAGCGACATGGAAGCAGTGTTCGTTACAATTTGGCACAATACGCGCCTGCGGAAGCACGGAAATGCAGCTTTCGTGCTCTTATTGTTCGTGTACGTGCCACGCCCGAGGGTATAGTTTCTGACATCACAGCGACGGGCTACAGACAAGCGCATTCAGGAGCAGCTTCCTAGATCATGAGTGAGAACGGCATCAAAGGTGGAGCTGCACACAGCGATATGCGACTGTTAGCCAAGCACGGCTACCCGGCGGCGCTGCCGTGGAGGTCCCGAAGAACACTACTTTTCGCCAGCTGCAATTTATCGATCGCCAACAGAATACAGTGGAGCAAGAACAAGCGGTCCAGCAAGCGAGATGTGATGAAGCGTATCGGCTAATGAGAGTACAAATGTATGGTGTTATGGTGCCCATGTTCTTTAACGTGAGCGATTTGCGTGATGCTCAAGAACTTCCCTACTACAGTTTTTGCCATCCAATCGTGTATCCCAACAACTCAATGTGCCAGATCCAAGCGTGGGTATTACTGATGTTGATCACGAAGGTAGCGGCTTGGACGCAGAGAATAGAAAACATATGTATTTGCTCAAATCAACGGAGGTTGTATTTGATTAGGATGATATCCACAATGGCCGTATAAGTTGGTACTATATAATTCACTCTTCTTCGTGCAGTAGTGCATAGCAACTTTCAAAACATCTTCTGGGGCTTCTCGGAAGGCCATATTTTCGTGCCGTTGAATCCAGCGCTTTAGTAAAGAAAACTCAAATTCAATTGGGCTCAGGTCCGGTGAATATGGTGGTAAACAACAGAGCAACCTTGGCGTGAACCATCGCATGTAGCTGTTGATGCATATCTATCTGAGCATTGTCTAATACGACGATAGAACGAGGTAACGGCCATGGGTTCAGTAAATGTATAATCTTGGACTTGAAAACAGCGTAAAAGCTGCTTCTTGTGAAAGTATCATCAGCCGTCCCCCACAAAGAATTCTGTCGTATCCATTGCTGCAAGAACTGATACGCGCTTTCCCCGAGCAAATGGGACATTAACTATCGCTGGTGTGTTTCAAGCCGACCAGCCATGTTTTCGCAATATAGACCTACTTAAACCAAAATCATTAGAAATTGAGCCTAGTAGACTTGCCATTGTTCATACCTGTCGTCCTTAAAGGTCTCATCTACAAAAACTAGCTGATTTGGTCCACCGTAGTAAGGGGCAAGACGCTGGACGAATTCCTGGTGCTCTCGAGGTAAACTCTCCACAGCATGCAGAGTTAGAACCTTACGAATTGGGCCCAAGTCAAACTGTAGCGCACGGCATATCGTGGCATCTGACACGTTGCGGTGCATGTCAAACGGTTAAGCTAATTCAGCGCGCAGCTCTTCAAAGTAAGAAAATGGATGGTCTTTGACATACTCCTGAACAAACAAACACACATTTTGAGGTCATTTTGAGTTTGTTTTTCACTAGATTTCTTTTTGTCTACGTTGCCAGTCTAGACAAACCTGTGATACCACCTAGTGAGGCTTCTCTCAGATACACCTAAGACAGTAGAAACCGCGCTTAACTGAACGTCATAAACATACATTAGCACGATACCGAGCCACTTCATATCTAATGAAAAATCATTTTTTAGATACTGATGAGGCTTGGAAGAGCTTTGTTTTCAAATGAAATGTCCGAATGCCGACTAAGACATCGGCAATCGGGCTATCTCGATGAAAGCGAATTCCGACCAGCCATCTCACACGCTTAAACTAAAACGGTACAGTGGTACAATATTCCAATTCATCACTCATTTAACAAATTGCTGGTGTAAAAATCTGCTTGCCCTTAGTTTTTGTTAAGTACGACTCGAAAAAATATACCTTTTCTTGCCGGATTAGCTAAAATAAGGGAAAGGTACAATAGGATCAAAAAGATAGAAAAATTTCTGACCGACCGGCCGAAGAGCACCTTTTGCACGGAAATGAAAAGCTACTTTATAATACTAGTAGCACGTTTTCGCATTTACTATCTTGAAAAAATAAAAATATCTCACCGCAACTAATTTTAAAAATATTAAAATAACACTGTCAGCCCCCGAGAATTAAGACTAGAAGGGTGAACTTTCAGAATTAAGTCAATATGTATTTACTATTCAAGAGTCCTCTATCTCACCATCCTTGTTTTGACATCCCTCCTAGCAGTGTTGGATAAAGCCTCAGTTTTATTTCGGCTTTTTGGCCTTACCGATTTGTTTTGCCGATCGGCTGTTTGGTTCTATAGTGGCTTTAGCCGCAGCTTTATAAATCCGGACGAAAACAACACAAGCAGGCTTTATCCGGATGCCTCCGGAAGAAAATGTAGGTGCACTTCGACTTTTGGGCGTGCGAAACGCATTGCGACGGCAACGACCTGCACCTGTAGAATAAGACCGTGATGCTTGGTACCAGCGCGAAGGGCGTTTCTCCACTGGTATTCGATAGTGACGGCAGGAACCTCGCCACAGTTGCATATGTGCTTTCGCTCAGCAGCAGCTACGATGCGCTTCAATTCGCCGCGTGGCTTCGTATGAATCTCAGCTTTATCGAGCAACCGAATTGCCAGACGAATTAGATAGAACTTTCGTGACTTTTTAGCAACCATCCTATTCCTCAGCGCCGTATGAATCGCTGACAGCTCGCTGAAATATCTTTCACATGTGGTCGTGTTAACCGCAATAGATAGAATAACTGCCGCAAATTTGGGTAATTTTGAATTCGGCCTGACGGCGCCAGCAAAGCTCCAGTACTGTCCCCCCTATCATTAAAGGGAACAAGAGAGCTGTCGACAAACACACCGCGATACCAAGCGTGGAGATCAGCAGACAGACCCTCAAACGTTTGCCCGTGTTCGGTAGCAACATATTGTCGATAGTATTAGATCCAATTACCACAAAGTCGCTCGAGCAAGCGTAGTGTCGGCGCTTATTTATGCATTGCTACTGCAACTCCAACATACCTAGGATGAAAGAAAAGTGCCAACAGCGCCAATGGCTGCTCACACTGCTACCATCACTTCTCAACCAACGATACGAGTCCCAAGTTATAAAAATCGCTTAGGAATCCACGATATATATTGTGATATGATATCACGACACCCGCGAGTGTGTTTTCATCTCGCTGTAACCTGTAGGAAACGCTAGAAAGAGGACGGATAACTTCCTCGGCAGATGAAAATTTTCTCCTAAACCCTGAATTACTAGATACGGTTCAGGGAAATAGTCGTCATTACCGTAAATTATGGCAACGTGAAGTGGTGCGGTTCGGACACGCAAAATCGACGCGAAACAGCTCTGCATGCTGTTCCATCGCGTTTCACAAAGACTAAAAAAACCTAATTGTTTTTCGTAGGTTGTAGAAACAATGGCTTGAGGTCTCACCAACCCCTTTGATGACGAATCAACTAGCGTTACAGCTACCAGTGAAGCTTGTTTAGTCCCCTTGCGAAACGACGTCTTCAAACCGCTTTCACCAAGTTGTTCATATCGTGAGCGAAGCAGTGTACAATTGAAATACGAGGGTGGCGGAGTGCTAGGATTCGTCGGGCTCGACCCCACTGACCTGGGCTGTCGGTTACATCTGCACCGATCTCTCACCCCTTTGACTTGATCTCAATCATCACGTTCTCTATTTATTTTGCTATAGCGTGCCGTCATGTCTTGAGCCATATGAAATAGTCCATAAGTCACAGTTGTACTAAATAAAGCTAGCATACACCCCAATAAGGCAACTTCGCCATATTCTGCCACACATCAGACAGGTTACTCAGTCGTCCTCCGCTAGGCTCGAGTCTGTTGTTCAGTGCCAAGAGCTGGCTATCTTCTTCTACGTTTCTGTACTTGTCCAAAATACGAGCCATTTGTTTGCGTTTCGAAAAGGCACGGGCACAGGCCTTGCTCAGAAAGGTGGAGAGACGCAATGGTGACAGTTTTACAACAAAGCGATCTGGCAAGCTGTTGTCGGCTTGTAATTGGAAGAGCGGACGATCACATTCTTCAAACTCGTCCTCACTTAACATATTGTCAGAGTACTCACGGATAAGTCGCTGGCGCTTGTCAGAACTTGTAGACGAAGCCTCTTCGACCACAAGGCTAGTTCGTGTTGCTTTTATCTGTGATAAGACGCGTAAAAGTGCCTGGGGAACCTGTGGCGGCGCTACTACACCGCGTTTAGCGGCATCTTGCTACTATTTGCAGCGCTTGAGATGATTTGTGTATGTAGTTGCTCTTCCGACCACGATCCTGGGCGCGGATGGGTCATCGTTTCGTGCTTTGTCTCCGTAAGAGACCAGACAATGTTTGCACACAAGCTGCGGCGTTTTTCCTATATCGGATAAGCCCGTTTCAGCGAGTTTTTTCCTCTCAAAGCTTTGGGCATGCCTAACTGCGTTTTCCTTTGTGAGTTGGAGTGAAGTGCAGACAAAACGCGAGGGAGGGATCTACGGTTGACCACACGACGTGGCTACGTACACTGGCCGTATAATAGCATCCGAAAATCAGCTATACGCCCAGAAGTACATAGTATACAAAAAGCCGATCGGCTTTATCGTACTAATGAATCGGTTTTTTGAGGATGCCTTTGTGGCTTTATTTTACAAATTAGCTTTAAAACAGAAAGGCGATTAGGCCGATCCCCTTTGGCTGTATCCACACTGCTCCTAGCAGAAATTGCGAAATTGCTCGGCTGGAGCTGAATAATTCTCCGTGATCCGTGATATATCATACATGACTTGAAGGATGAAGTCAAGACGCATTTTCTCCTGTCTACCTGCATTAGCCTTCCTTTTCGTATGGCTACACTTCACTTTCTATCTGTTGTTAGCTAGAAGTGTAGGCGATCTACATTCACATTTCATGCATTTTAGGTTAGATGCGCCTATCATGATGGAGCTGGGAGCGCAACGGAGACCGAAGTTGCTCTATGTTCTGTTCGCCCGCTATAAATCTGCTCCGTCTGCCTCTCGTTTTCTTTTCAGTTATGGAGCGACTAGTACACAACTTGAAGCAAAAGTAGGCGATGTGCTGTTTTTCGACTACCCTGGTGTCTCAGATAAGCTTTAGAAAAAGTAAGAGGGGTATTTATATGAAGTGTATGTGTAGTTCGCTTTTTCGCTGGGAATGAAGTAGAGGCACCATCTGAGGACGCTTGTAATCCGATGGTCGTGGTTTCGATAATTAATGGAGAGCAGGATGTGACAGAATCTCCTCACTTATTCGCGAGCGACTGCATGATAGAGGGATCGCTTTAAATCTTTCGGCGTCATGGTTGTAAGAACCCAAAAAA
>NW_003303727.1:765179-800336 GCF_000142945.1 Phytophthora infestans T30-4
TTCGAATGCGCCAGCGTTACACCTGCATTTTTTATGTGCAAAGTCCCTGCGATCGCTTTGAACCGACTGGAAGTCTCCAATCTGCAAAGAAAAGGAGACTGGGTACTCCTATCAGAACTTCTTCGGTTCCTCGGATGACGAGGAAGAGGAGGAGGAGGGTGCTGTTCATGAGCCCCGGGAGAACCCGAATGACCTCGACCGGCACCAGGAGGACTTCCAAGCTGCCCAGCGCATGCGTAGGGGTAATGATGGTTTATTCGCATCCTCGTTCGTACGCATAACCGCAGCATGTCTCCAAGTATCAGACTCTACAGTTTGCCGCGCGCTGCGCTTTGATCTGGGGCGTTCGGGGAACGTCGTCACCAAGCATGCGCGGGAGAGCGGGAAGAGTCGTGGGTGACCGCGTACGAAAACAAAGAAGCTCATGCAGACGAAGCTTTTCTCTGGTGGAGCCCGTCTCGCCGTGCGCAAATATCAAAAAGTCGATTTATAAGCACGATAAAGCCGATCCGCTTTATCTTGCAAATTAGCTCTAAAGCAGAAAGGCGATTAAGCAGAATACCTTTGGCTGTATCCACATTGCTTCTAGTAGATATTGCGAAATTTCTCAGCTGGAACCGAAAGTTTTTTCGCGATCCGTGATATATCATACAGGACTTGGTCAAGACGCATTTTCTATTCAAGAGTCAGGATTAAGTCAAGACGTTTTTTTCTATTCAAGCGTCCCCTTTCCCACCATCCTTGTTTTATCATCCCTTCTAGTTAAACCTGCGAAATTTCTCAGCTGTGACTGAATAACTCTCCGCGATTCGTGATTGGTGGAAAACTGCAACTTCTAAGCTTTTCAACGATACCTTGTGGTACAATAGGGTCTTACTAGAAGGAGCTGGTGTTATCGTAGTAGCCAGCATGCTCTTTGTTATTGAACACCAATTCCGTGCAAGAAGATGCTCTTCGGCTGGTCAGTGGGAAATTTTTGTATCATTTGAAACTACCCCTCAAAATGTGTGTTTGTTTGCTCAGGGGTATGTCAAAGATCATCCATTTTTTATTTTTGAAGAGCTGCGTGCTGAATTCGGAGTGTGTGCGCCGCTTGCTACGTACACCGCGTTAGCTATCTTGTTGATCGAGCCTCTTTAGGAGAGAGAGGGGGGTGACATGCAGCTCCTATCGGCAAATGAAGCGACTGGACGCCAGGAGGAAAGTTGAGTTGTGATGTGACCCACATAGTTAACTTTGCGTTTTGGCTTCCTGCAACTTACCGATCTCTTGTTAAGGCTCCAAAACCCAAATAAGAAGTCCGATTGGGAGGACAAAATAGAGGAAAGACACTATACCTCTGGATCGACCAATAATACCCTATTTTAACACAAGGTATCGTTGAAAAGCTCAAAAGTTGGAGTTTTCCGCCAATCACGGATCGCAGAGAAATTATCAGTTACAGCTGTAAAATTTTGCAATATATGCTAGGAGGGATGTCAAAATAAGAATGGTGAGATAGGGGACTCTTGAATCGAAAATACATCATGACTTAGCTAAATTAAGAAAACCTCTAAAACGGGATGATGTCCCATCTTTCAGGAGCGTGCAGTCCGGACGATCGACCGAACTTTAAAGGCTAATATCTACACTTTCACCGATCTAGTTGAATAAATCGAAGCGCAGCCGGTTTTTGAGCCCACAAAACATTCAAATGCCTTTTGGATAGCTCCAGACTTTCTAAAGAGAAATCAAATTTCATTGGATAAAATCCGAGCCAATTTGGCGGCCAAACAATGACATATGGCTACACTTATCCCTAGTTTTTGTATGGGAGGGGTGAGCGAGTACAGTCGTGCACCTCCAATTCGGCACCGGTATCAGTCAATACCCTGCCAGATTTGATGATTACGCGAATCGGATGCGCAATTACCTTTGCCCATCACCACCCAGCAATTAACCTCAACGGTTTTCCCCTCCTCGCCAAGGGATGACACGCCGCATCGATCTGATTTTAAATTTTGGATCAGACGTCTTCATACAAACACACACTTGGATTTTTTACCGCCAAGACAATGGGACACCTCCTACATGTCGCACAAAAGCAGTCTTTGTGCGAGAAGCCACAAGTCAAATCCTGCTCCGAACTTGCTCGTTGGGCAACGGAGCGCTTTAAGACCCCCCAACCAGTAAAGCGCACTACCGTCCAGAGTATTTTTAAGCGGTCCGCGGAAGTTGCCGCCTTGCCGGACGCCTATCGCGACCGGATGTGCTGTTGCGCGCCCGCGATTCGCGCGTCTGACGCCAAAATTATGCAGAAGATTTCCGTAAATTTTGTACTGAATTAACAAATAAGATATCAGTGCACTGGATTTGCGTTTGTTTTTTGCTTTACGTTGTGCATTTATGCCCTGGCACTGCTGATATGGTCCGCCCTGCCGAATTGGAGGTGCACGTCTGTACCTTCTTGCGCGGAATTGGTGTTAAAATATGCCCAATACTCTTAGATGGTACAGTTGATGGCAGCTTTACTTTGGTACGTGTGCAGGGGGGTGACCACCGTGGTTTTAGGCTGATGTTTGGCGCAGAAGTTCTGTTTGCTCTGCGACGCGGGCCGCTTGCACCCGTCGAACGCGCACCACTTGCCACCACCGTGCGACTAGCACAGACCCTTCGAGATGGTCGTTTTTGGGCAGTTGGCCACCGAGCGCTTGCTGCCACCGCCATGTGACCAGCACAGACCACGTGACTTGGCTCCACGGGTGCAGCCTTCCACCGTGCACAGTGTGGAGCCGCCATGCTTCCAGCAGAGACCGCGATGCTTGGCGCTGGCAGTGCAGCCAGGCATGGAGCAGGATTTGCCTCCGCCATGCCGGAAACAAAGGCCGCGATCAATGGTGTAGTTGGAGCAGCCTTCAATGCAACACTGGCGTGCCGCGCGCTTCTCGGCTGGTGTCATTTTACGCTTACGCTTGCGTCCCTTGGTCACGGGATGTTGCTTCGGCTCCAGGATCAAACCGTATGATCGGCCTGCGGCCGGTGGAGTCAGCGGACGGTTGTCGTCCAGGATGAAGGACAGCGAGAGCTTCGGGGTGCTAAGGGTACAGGGTGCGCGGTGGGACGCCGATGCCGGGTGGAACACGATCGGGCTGGCAAGTGCAGGAAACGCTAAGCTGGTCCAGGTGTGTAGTGGGGGTAGAGTGATGCTGCTCATGGCTATTTAGTGCCTGTTTTGGTGCGGTTGTCTTTTGATGTAAACTCGTTGCTGGACACAGAGGAAATTGCCGAATGAGTCTCCGTCTCAAACGTGACACGCATTTCTCCAGTTAGGTTGTTGACATGTTATAACCAAGATGTAGAATTGCAGTCAAACGCAGGACGTGCGTGGGGCTCTCGGTTGATCGCTTGCCACTCGTCTATTGGCTGCACTGGAAGTAAGGCTCCCCCCATTGGGGGAGCCTTATGGCACGAATAGCACAGCCTATCCCTGCCTCTGGTCAAAAGATCACCGCCTCATGCGAAGGTGTGCGAACGGGCCGTTCACTTCGTGCATCTCATGATAGGGCGAGCTTTTGAAGTGGGTCAAGCCTTATCATCTGCTAGCTCCGACCCAGGGCACTGGAAGTCCCAGGTGTACTTACAGCTACATTGTGTATTTGTAATTCATGATGATTGCTGACGCGCGCAATTCATGTACTGTAAATGAAGAAAATATGATAAACACCCTGATTTCCTGATGTCAGCACCACAAAACCGAGCAAATCCCAGCACCACATCCGCCACTCGTCCTTCCACGCCCGTCTGTCTCCCTCGCCACAGAGCAGCCCCTGCCCTAGAACGGCGCTGGCGACGCCGCCACCGGAGCGCCGCCGAGGGCACGCCACAGAGAGCTGGGATAGCACCACCGAGGGCAGGGAAAGCAGGGCAAGCACGAGGACCGCCAAGGGCAGGGCGCGGTTTCTGCCAGGACACGAGAAGCCGGAAGCGCCATCAGTAGAAAGGGTGCCGCCAAGACCAGGCGGAGCTCGCTCCCGAAGCAGAAGCAGCGCTGGGAGCAAGGTGTGCGTGACCGCCGCTGAAGGGCGAGCACGACCACTGTCATCACCGAGGCCATGAGAACCGCTGCCCCCTCACCGCAAGAAAAGCTGAGGCCGTCTGGATGCTGCTCATGAGGCGCCTACTGCTGACGATGTTCAATTTTGCGCCTCAAGGTAATGGCATTGCATTGTTTCCTGTACGTTGAAACTAACTAACGAAGCTGACCTCTATTCTACTAGGAGAGAAGCACTATTCTCTGCTGGTCGTCCTGCAGGCTGTCCATTAACAGCGAGGCGCCGGGCCTTGTTTGGCCCTCGGTAGTAGAGGGTCTCCCGTCGACCTGACGCGCTCATCCCTCTGTTCGAAAGTATGAGCAGAAGGTGAACGCACGTGGTAAACTTCTCGAAGTAAAGGCACTCGCAGGTTCTTTCCGGCACGTTGACCGCCCAGCCAGACGCAGGCATCCCCTCCAGCTCTTTCCGAGCATTGCAGCTAGACATTTTAGCAGTGGTGAGAATGGCTTCGCTCCTGCGACCGGTAGCTGGATCAAGTACACGTTCACAGCGCGTGGATACGACACGCACGACATCCCCAGCGCCCGCTTCAAAGTCATCCTGAAGCAGATAAGCCATGCTGTTGCGAGGAGGGAGCGGAACGTAGAGCTTTCGCTCGCGCCTCAACTCGCGCATTCGTCGCTGCAGTGATGGCGATGGTGCGACCGACGTGCTGAACGGCTTCAGGGTCATGCCTTCAGCTCGACAGCAGGCGCTCAGCTGCATAAGGAGGCTGCCCATTTTCAGACGTGCATGCAGCGTGTACACGCGCTTGAGGGTGCGGTTAAACTGTTCGACGGGGTTGTTCGTCGTAGCAAACCCCCGTGGCGTATGGAACATTTGCCACCTCGTGAATCTTCCAGTAAGCCATTGCCGCACAAAGTAGGATCGAAATGCCTCCAGTTCGTGGTTGCTATCCCATTCGGCAAGCACCCTCTCTTTAGTAGCCAAAAACGTTTCATTGTTAGCACTGTAGTGCATGTCCCCGACATCCTTCAGTACTTTGGCAGCGACGGAAGGGCGTAGTGATCGAGAGCGCTGAAAAACCTTGGCAACAACGTGGTAGTAGCACATGAGAGGGACCAAATGCGGGCTTGCAGTAATCGATTCCTTATGGCTTCCACTTGACTGAGCCGACCCAAGTACAGATATCGTTGCCTCGTACTGGGCATCGTCGGCATCAGACATGGCGTAGCGGACACACAGCGGTCTACCCACCACATTTTGATTCACTTTTTGCAGTGAGGCATAGACTTGTAAAAGATCGGAAATTCTGCGCTGGGAGATAACGAAGAGCGCGACTAGGTGGAATGACCGGCTAGTATCGGAAATACCGACAACGAAAACTGGATATCCTGCTTGATTCAGCTTGAACGTTGCATCTCCATGCAAGACAAACCTGTTGGGGTCGCGGTCCATTCGTCGAAGCAGGCGCTCCGACGTCAAGCCAACGATAAATGACTCGTCGTCGGTGCCGGAGCCGACCTGAGGAATGCCATCAGCATTGGTTTCCCACGTAAACGTGAACGGTTCACCGTCTTGTTGCCCCGGCGTAAACACCATTCGTTCTACTTGAGCTTGCACATCGTCAAAGCTGTCACTGCCACCTAGCCGCGTGCGCGCGAAATGCTGCGCAAAATGCTGAACGGTTGGCAACGATGGTGCGCTGGTTTCATCCAAGCGAAACTGGCGCACTAACTCATTACGGATACGCTGGGGTTTAAGCCCCTGCGCCGTCATTCCCTCTACCGCCTCCTTCATGGTGCTGGTTAGGAGGGCCGAGCGTGGCGAGCGCAGCTCAGTCAGGTGCCCGTAGCACTCCATGAGAGCCACCTCGCCGAGTAGCAGACACGTCTGCGTCTTCCCCCGCCACGGGCACTTCCCAAGTGGCGCCGCTTCAGCACAGCACGTAGACTTGCACGCCAAGATGCGTCGGCGCATGTTGTGGGGGAGCTGCTGCGACGAACAGTGACATGTCTTCAACTCACTCTTTTCAGTTTTATAGCTTTTGAAGTCCATAAGAAGGAGATCCGCATCCTTCTTAGACACGTTGTCGGCGAGTACGGTCCAGGGTAGCTGGGTAGGCATGGTGGCGTACGTGAAGGCGGCTTCGAGGTGGCTAGTTGTTGCAAAGCACTTTGAGAGGAAAGTGCTGTACTAGAAAGGAAAGTGCTTGTCAATAAAAATCGGTGGTTGTCGTCGATTGGTAGTGCTGTTGCACAATTTAGGGTGCTGAAACACAATTTAGGGTGCTGAAACACAATCCAAGGAGCTCACACGTTTTTGTGGTGTTTATTCCGCTATTGTGGTGTTTTTCTATGTTTGTCCTGTAAATGTATTTTGCTTAAACTACATTACAAAAACGTGTACTGTATGTACAGAAGTCCCCCTCAATAAACATAGGGGTTCGTCTAATAATTTTTCATCGGGAATTTAAAGCGATCCGGTGATTTGTCAATTTTACCTCTAATCCCACTGATCCGATATAGCGGGGTATATGAATTACATGCTACGCTAATGTCCAACTCATAATCGTGTCCACACATGTTAGGTCGCATAACCAGTTGTATTAGAATTTGCGAGCTACATTTTGGGCCATAAATGTGTGTGCACAAATCGAACACTCGTGTTTCTTCTAGAAGATCGCCGAGATCGTTAATAATGCAGCCCGTTCCTACCATGCTGTTTTGTCTTCGAACTAAACTACTTTTAACTAGTAACCCGACAGTTGCGTATCGTCTGAGTCGCAGATGAAATCGTCGTGGCCTGGAAGGTCGTCAAGCGTCATGCTGTGGCGCAGTCTCTTTCGGCTTCGGTACTTGTCCTGCGACAGACGTCGTTTTGTTTTAATGGTGTTGCCAATAGCACGTAGTCTGTTCTCCCGCTGTGCGTAGGCCTCACCGTTGGCATCTCGCAGTGGGTTTGACTCAATGTGGAAGTTGGTCAAACTCACGCAAACTTGGAAAATATCGTCGTACAAGTCCTCGCTCCAGCGGTACTTGTCCGCGACAATGCGCCACAAACTGCAGAGCCTCCCAAAGAAGTTTTCAACGAGGACTCGGTCACTAGAGATGTTTTCATTTCGGCGCTGAATCTCGGGCGGGAGGTTCGAGCCTTTAGTCGGGTGGATACAGCGAAGGTGGGCTTCCAGCCCCTGGTAACCTTTATCGGTGAGTACTGCCCATTCACTGGGAAATTCCTCGCGCAACGGGCCCTCGTCCGGAATTGTTTTGTCGGTCTCCGACTTCACGCGCATGCTCGAGTGGAACTCCATGTTATTCCGGAAGATCGAAATGTCGGGCGTGTTGCCGCGCTCGTGCTGGCTGCAGTTGATAGCGAAGCCTTTAGGGTTTACAGACACCTCTACCTTGAGGCCGTACAATTTGTGCTTAGCACTATAGTACGGCATCACTTCGGCCATGTTTCCAGCAGGTCGATTGGCCTGTTGGAAAGTGACGTCCGTCGCATATAACGCACACGGGTAGTGACTAAAGGTGTTTCCGGAAGTCACCAGCCGCCGCATGTTGGTCTCTACCGCTTTTCCTCGCACCCACTCATCGTAAATGCGCGGCGCAAGTACACGGCAAAACGACGTTATCGTCTTGATAAACGTCGGGGTTTTGATCCGAAAAACGTGAGCATTCATATCCCAGGTGCCTCCGTGTTTGAGCACAGCTACTGTCATGAAGAGAACGTCCTTTCCAGCAAACTGAGAGCGACGTCCTCTTCCGACGTTCCAGTAGCGCGTGACGTGCAGCCGCACTATGGACCACAGTGCGTTGAGTTCGCGAGGAGTAAAGTTGGTCAGACGGCTTACGGCGTCAGCTCCTCCTTCCATATACCACGCGTCGAAAATCGGGCACGGTGAGTCGACATCCACGTCGTCATCATTGCGGAGCACGCGTGAAAACCTGTCGAGCTCAGCGCGGCGGACGATGTCTCGATCAGCAAGCATGCTTAGCATTTGCTGGCGGTGATCTTCTTCCGTAGCGTGAGAGCGGCGACCAGTGCGACCTGACATCTTGGGCGAGTTGGGGGGATGTTTTGTAGCTTGGTAACTATTAGGTTAATTGCGAAGTGATTAAGTTTTAACAGTTGGAGTGGCAAACGTTGTCGTCATAAACTACCTTTAAGTAGCTGCGCATTGTTCTAGAAGATCGATAACATCGCTAATAGATCTAGAAATTTCGAATGTGTGTCATCTAGAGGAATTTACGGTCAGTTGTGTAATTTTTGCAAGTTGTTTAGTGCTCTGCACAGATACTCGCTGGGTGATTTGTAACTGGTTTTTAGGTCTGTTGATGCCCAAAAACCCAACTGATTCGCATTATTGCACGTACTTTCTGCCCTGTGATTTTAAACAGCAAAAAGCAGGACAAGTCGCCCACCCATACTGTAGCAATTTTAACCGCTAGATCGAAGAATTGCCTTACCGGTACAGTAGCAGCTTTTCGATTTAGCTTAAAACTCACTGGTACACTGTATGTCACCCACGGGTTCCTTCCTTCTCTTGTAAGTCTTCTTCTTGGTGCGTGTGCGACATCGAAGCAGCCGCGGCCGTTCTCAAAGAATCCTGTCGCGGCGAGATCCGTCTGCACGCAAATGCAAGTCAAGAGCGTCAGGTCGGCACCACAAATCGCGCCAATCTTTGTCAGCCGCGATACAATATAGCATGTCAATCTGTTTTCAGGACGGATCCAGATAGGTCGGGATAACATTGAGCGTGACCCTAGCTCAATGTTATCCCGTACTAAAACTCCGCCACCCTGAAGCATGTCATCCTGTCCTCAAGCCCTGTAAGCTTCCACGCGTAGCATCTCCAATACAGCGCAGCATTTTCAAACAAATACTCAGTATCTGTGTCTTTTTGTTAGTCAAACAAATATTCAGTACTGTATTTGTATTTTTGTTACTAGCCGAGCGCCGCCGCTACGCGGCGGTAATTTAGGTTTTACTCTAGATTTTTGCCTTCCCGCCTTCGCTTCGCTTTGGCGGGATAATAAGTCCAAATCCTCTGAGTCCCCCATGTGCCTAAATCGACTTCTTTATTTTTATAAATCTGCGTTTCTTTTGCTACAAATTGCTGAGCTCCCAGTAAGCCGTGTAAATATTTCTACCGGTACAAAAGACTGAGACCCTAGCATCATACTTACCATGCTCATAAACGATTACGCTAGTGATCTTGGCAAAGTCTCTTTGTTGTTGTTGGCGATCACTGTACCTTAATCTTCCACCCAGAAGCACCTGCACTTCAGTCTAAAAACGCTAAATAATATATTTAGTTTAGCGTCGTGATCGATTTCACGGGCCGTTTCTGAAACCTAGATTGCAACAATGCAAAGAATATCTGTCCAGCTTGCATCAAATACCCGCTTGTACTGCCTGGTTAAGCTTGTAATAAACTGACTATTAACCACTTCGCATACCAAACTCGCTACTTTGAAAGAAAATTAAAAGTGTAACAGTTTGAATATTTAATAAAAATATTCAGGCTGTAGCATTTTCTTATGCATTGAAGTGTGTTCATTTTGTGCTGATTCAGAATTAGTCATTAGACACTCCAATCTGTGCCTGTTATGGTTATACTGTAGCCTTTGGATATAACGATGCGTCGCACGACGCCTTTTGTTGACGGCGGTATTTTTATTTGATACTTAAACGATGATTCCAGGATGGTTAAACGTAGATTAGGCTCTAAGTTGATTAACGTTTCTTTACGGGCCTACTTATAATAACCATAATTTACACCTCTCATGTTGTGTTGTTATCTTACCGCTGCATGTAAAACCTTATTCTACGCCTTGTCGGCAACGCGTCTGCCTATTAAGAAGTATCAGAATTTTGTTGTCTAAATAAACGCTTAGGAAACAATACAGTAGTAGTTGGCATCAGCACATATTACTTCTTTTCCACGTCAATCTAAACTATCTATCTTTGTGGATCTAGTGACAACGTTTATAAGCACAGCTTTGTTCTTACGGCAAGCCCACACGACCGGCTACTGCTGTACATGTAACATGTACGATTTAGCAATACCAGAAACCCACTCAGATAACTTATTATTAATAATGCTAATATCTTTACAATAAAAAAATTGAAATTATCATTTTAGTCAGTGTAACTCGCAGATCCTACTGAGTACAGAGTATTTAGTATACTTAAACCATGTCCTCGGAAACACGTGTACGCTAAGCACCCTGCCCTCCGTTTAGTACTCAAATATCAATGCATTATGAGAAAGTATAAAATATTAGAACGATGCCGCCTTCGGATAATGTATTAGCTTTGTGCAAATCCCCATATGTAAACTGGGAAACACATGCATTTATTGATGTCAACTACACGTTCTAGTTTTAACCAATTAAGGCCACCTTCGCTGCGCTCGGCAGCCAGTAGAAATATTTAAATTATTTTATCCAATGATTTGTCCGGAAAAGCGTGACAGGCACGACAATTTAGTGTGACGGACAGACAGGTTGCTGCAGTAGATGTTTAAGATTAATAGTCAACTCGCAGGGCGGACAAGCCGCCACGGGTTTTGTCATCTCATGCTGTTCGTGCAGAGCACATCGTTTCAGCACCTACAAACTTCAAGTGAAACCCGAGGGTGGGACTGAAAGGATATGTTGTGCTGTTCGTAGCGGTTGCCCGAACCAGCTGCTTTTTGTGTCCACTCGACAAAACGGTGGTGCAGATCGATCCTGACAGAAAGCGCCACGTGAGACCGATGCCCTGCTCCGATGAGCGACACTCCTCGATTCGCCGGCCCCGTAGCTTCGTTGGCGCTCTGCCTTATTTAACATGACCAGCCTTGCGTTGCCGCCGCTGACAGTGTTCACCAATTTCGCACCGAGCCCCCGCGGTGGTAGCCCTCGCGACATGGCGGCGACGCCAACGACGCCTGCGGCAGGCACGCCCAAATTCTCGCTGGCCTTCATCTTAGACGACAACACGATGCTAGAGTCACCTGTAAGCGCTTACGCCAGTCCAGATCCCGTCTCGGAGCAGACGAAGTTGTCATCGCCCAAGCAACAGCGTAGAAGTCTCAAGCGCAAGCTCACGGCCAATGAGAAGCGCACGGCGCGCCAGTGCTGCATCGAGGGCTGTTCCAACTACACCATTGATCGCGGCCTTTGTTTCCGCCATGGCGGCGGGAAGTCATGCTCGAAGTCCGGTTGCACTGCCAGTGCCAAGCATCGTGGCCTCTGCTGGAAGCATGGCGGCTCCACACTCTGCACGGTGGAGAGATGCACGCGCGGGGCTAAGTCACGTGGTCTGTGCTGGTCACACGGTGGTGGCACCAAGTGCTCGGTAGCCAACTGCCAGAAGACGACCATCTCGAAGGGTCTGTGCTGGACGCACGGTGGTGGCAAGCGCTGTGCGCTCGACGGGTGCAAGCGGCCCGCGTCGCAGAGCAAGCAGAACTACTGCGTGAAGCACCAGCCCGACAAGACCGGGTCGAACTATTTATCGAGAGCTCAAAAACTGGTCAACGCCTAAATTTGCTTAGCTTCTTGAAACTACTATTAATACATGTAGTAGTACGTGAGTTTATATTAGTCCTACGTACCGGTAGTATTCTGTGCATGTATTAATATACTACATAGTTTAGTTTTTGTGTAGTCCAAATGGCTGATACCACCAAAGTTTGACAAAAAGCTATACCCCAAAATACAACTTTGCGCTGCTGAGATATCAAGGAGTATATTATCCTACGGGCCATAATTGGGGGATCCTGGAGTCAAAATGCCGATTGAATCCCCTCGCAGCGTACGGCAACGGTAAAAAGATAACCGGTTTGGACACTATAATAGAATCAGTTCGAACGCTCGGTACTGTGCATGTACAAGCAAGGGATCTTTGGCCTGCCACACCTACTAGTACATACATATATGTTCAGTCAGTCGTCGCCAACCATAGAGTGAGTGACTGAAGGCCCATCTTCCTCATCCTCAACTCATCGACAAAGCTGTTGTTGTATCTTTTTCCTAGGTACATGTAGCCTACAGCTACATGTACTAATAGTAATATTATGATACTGCTGCTTTGTCCATCTCATAGATTTGACTCGAACCGGTGCGAAATCTGGCTGCAGTTTATTTATGTTTCTAATTAGTCACGCGCCAATCGAGACGATTCTCACTATTCTTTTAACCTTAGAGCAATCCCACTCTTGTGGCAAAAGCCCTCAGATTTTTGCTGATTTTGCTCGGGTCCGACAAAAGCTAGACAATAATAATTGACGACTATTTGGGTGAGGTATTGCGGTCAAACATTGCCTTCGACAAAAACGCAAAAGGGGTTGCGTTGTGCATTTCCGACAATGTTGTGCGCTCTTAGTCTGAGGGTAACCTTTGCTAAACAAACCAGCACGAAAGGAAATTTACGAGTTCATTAGGTCTAGAACTGCATACGTTTTAGATGTGGCGAGAGAGGCAATCAAAGAATATTTATTTAGAAGGTATGTTGGGGAGCTTTAAGACTCCTCATGATTCTGACGGACGGAGCTATAAGACGCTAATTCTTACACGACCCAAGTCAGGGGTCGATCGATCATTACATGTATAGTTTTGTCTGTACGAGTGCGAAACGGGTGCTGACAAAATTTGTTTTTGCGATTGTCCACCGCAAACTCGATGGTTTAAAATTAAAGAGGTAGTACTACTGTAGTATTGATACTTCGGTAGTAGTACGTAGTGTTCTTTGTATGAAAAGGTATTTACATGTAGAAGACTTATTTTATAAATAAAACCGTTTTCATCCTGATTAAAAATGCTTTTTAAACAAGTGACCTTTTTGTAAAGCAAAGGTTCTTTCATTTACAGTATTAACCCCTAACGACAATAGCTACTTTGTGTACGTATTATTACCGGTATTGTTGTTTCAAAATGGGACACAAAGTACCGGTATTGTAGCAGCAAACAATATTATGTCGTAGACAGATTCACTTTTTGTAAGAGAAATGTGGTCACCCGTACCGTCTTACCCCGCACAAAGCGCCCAGGCGTACTAAAAAATATTATGATGTGGTTCAGAACAATGTGTAACCTCGATTACAACGTAAAGTAGAATACAAGGACACACCGCGGGAAGGGTTATATTAAATTAATGAGCTCTAAGCCAATGATTTTAGAACGACTCTAATGCATGTAGAAATCTACTCTCCACCCATTATTTTATTGTAGTTGAGACCATCAACGCTCAACTGCTCATTCTAAAAATATCTGCTTTCCAACAAGACTTCAGCACCACTACACCAGCCAACGATGCCCAGCTCACGTCGTAGTTATACTATAATGCAGAAACTCTTGATTCTTGGGGAATACGAGTGTGGTGTTCAAGGAAAAGGTTTTCATGCTGTTGGTAAACGACATGGTGTTTTGGCCAGTACTATTCGAGGCTGGTGGGCAAAAAGGGACGAACTGGAGAGTGCTTCGCGTGATCGACATATTACCACGAGAACGGCAAGACGCCTTAGCGGAGGTGGACGACGGCCGGCACACAGTGAACTGGAGGAGAGGCTTTATAAGTGGGTCGCGTATCGGAACAGCAAAGGCTTACGAGTGAAAGACTCGTACATTAGACTACAAGCAGCCAATATTTATCGTGAACTGCACGGCAATGATGCAATTGGCTTCGAAGCCTCGTCGGGCTGGCTAGCGAGGTCCAAGGGGCGTCGAAAGTTGGTATCTCGTCGACAGACTACAACACGGACTCTACCGGCAGATGCACCCGCTATTTGCCAGCGGTTCATCCAGCAAGCCCAGTGCCTCATCGTGAAGCATGGGATCAAGCCTAAGAACATTATTAACATGGACCAAGTCCCCCGCTACTTCGAGACTGAACCAAAGTCAACGATAACTACGCGTGGATCTCGAGAGGTTCTATTACGAAAGGGCGGTTCCAGCCACAAACGCTTCACCGCAACGTTTGCAATCACCGCTGAAGGCAGGTTTTTGATGCCGCACCTGCTGTTTTCAAAGCTGAAAAAACAAGCCTAAGTGTCCTGCTGGTGTCTTTGTGGACGCCAACAGCACTGGAATGTGGAGTGATGACATCCTCCTACAACATGCGCAGACTCTGATTTGTGGGAGGAAGGAGACACATCTGTATCGAGAACCTGTTCTCTACTTGATTGACTCCTACGGTTGTCACGTTAAACGGCTGATTCTCAGCGACTGGAGCGCTATAACGTATTCGTTCTAGTGGTCCCTCCAAACCTCACCAATTTGCTTCAACCTCTGGATGTTGCCGTTAACAGGAGCTAACAGGAATTTTATCGGTCAAAGTACGACGAGTATATTAGCTTGGCCCTGCGAGACAAGAGTCTGCAAACGAAGGCAGGCAACCCCAAGGTTCCCCGTTACGACACTGTGGCACAGTGGACACTTGACTGGGTGGGCTCCAGGTCGACGGCTGACACCAAGAAGGCGTTCTCTCTTTGTGGTTTGGTTGCTGAAGAAGACTTTAACGTGGACCAACTCCACGCTCCGCTAAGGGATATTCTAAGTCCCGACTTTGACATGGTGAAGTGGAATGCGGCATACAAACACCTCGTGACGGATGAAGGCGAACGAGAGCTGGTGCATGTGTCAGCACCGGATTGGTATATTCCGGAAAATGAGAGAAGCAGCCTGTTCTACTGTCTCTCATACGGCTCGGGCATGTCACCTTACGAGTATGCATCGGTGCTGACGCGTTACATGGCTACGCTGGACGATCTGGCAGGACTACTGGATGAAGATTATCTTGCCTCGGTAAGAGACGGACATGCAGATCCAGGCGAGCTGGAAATCTTTGCTGCGTCCAAGATGCACGGCTGGAACATCAGACTTCAAAGTGTCGATAACCAGAGCCGTCTGATGTCGAGTTTCACGTACACGGCCGAAAACGCCACGAAAGACGTCTTTCTGGTACGAGGTGGCGGCTATTTTGCTGTTCAGGTTGATGGATACCTTGTGTAGATCAGAAAAAAATATTTGTTTCAGGTAAAGAAAAACAATGTTAGATTCAAATTTTTTAATTGGAATTGACAAGCTTTGACATACCTTTTTGTTGTGATTGCACTTCGCCGTCACTTCGCCTGGAGTACGCGGTTGGTGCGTGGCAAGCGTGTGCCCTGAGGGGGCCCCTCAGGGAGGTCATAAGTTGAAGTGGGTCGAATGAAGCTATCTGATTGGCTGATCCCAAATGATTGGCATGGTTAATGCCAGGGTCGGATTTGTACATATCCAGTCCACATACAAAACTCAAGTGATTTTCGTCGCCAACGCTTATGACGAGTATAGGCGTAAATGTATCTTTTGTGTATGGATTTACATGTGATTAGGAGGACTACGGAGGAAAGTAGAAAGGAGCTAGCAAAGCAAGACAAGAACAACTAACTCAATAAAACTCACTTTCGAATTTCCTTTCTTCTTAACACTCTGCTACAAGCCTCGAACGCATACTCTCAATTCTTTTGTGTGCGGGGCATTAACGAGTTTTAGCTCGCGACAACCCTCTTCCCTGATGGGCCCTCAATTGACACAACCCGAATCGATCCAGTATGCCAATCCATGCTTCGACCAGGTGAGCCGTCAGCACATAATAAAGTGACGTGCATGCATACATATTTGTAGCTGTATAATCTCCACCTGACCTGTGCGTTCTTCAAAGTTAAGAAGTTTGTTCGTAGAATAGCGCCTAGGCACTCAAAACGAATAAAGCGCTCACTGGGCGCTATATTTAATTAGTATGCCCGGGCGCTCTGTGCGGGGTAAGACGGTAGTAGTTTTTGGTAGTTAAGTTGGACAAAGTGCTGCATTAATCCGGGTGCTCCACCTATCTGACTTTTACGGGACTAACAGTGCTGAGCACGTCACGTGACCCTCTTAACTAAAATGGATGCGGCGCATGTGGCGGCCGCCCATGCCCAGCTTCGAGCGTGCATGCAGCTGCGAAAAGTTGTCCACGATTACGAACTCGCCCTTCACCCACCGGTGCCAGTAGCAGAATTCATCCGAGTACAGACGCTCCTGCAGCGTCTCCGTGACGAAATCAGCATCCTCGTCCTTCTAGTTTGTTTCTGGGTCATACCCCACCGACGAAACATACGTTAGGTGCATCTTGGTCTTCTCGTGACCCCACGGTTCATGATACCGCAGCACCAGCTCACCCGTAATCGGGTGTGTGTCGACCACGCGGGTAGTGTGCACACGGCCGTGGTGTCTGAATAGCGACGTACGATACTCGAGCGAAATTGTCTTGAGACGCTCCACGGTAGCCTCGGGCAAAGCGGACAGCAATCGACGGGTATCGGTGATGATGGTGTTTCCGCTCTTCGGGTCGTCCTCAGGTGGGTTTGCCTCCACGCAATGGAAGAACATGAACACAGGCGCGTCACCAAGCTCCGTCGATTCGGGCGTCTTCTTCTTGAACATACCGTCGTAGTGGAACGACATGGCCTCGAGTGTTTGCGCCGTAAGAGCCGTGTCGGTTTCCGTCTTGACGTCAAAGATGTTACCAGCCGCGAATGTTCCCTTGGGCCACTGCAGCACATCTCCCCAGCACTCAGTTGCTGTCTCGAAGTCGTCGTCCTGCTTGAAGCCACGCAGCGTCACCACGCCGTACTTGAGCACGAGGCTTCGGATGGCCTCACGCGGAACGTCCATAATGGACGGTGCCGGGAAACCTTCCATGGCTTGAGCGATGATGAACATTTGTGTGCGGATGAGCTCGACGTGCAGTGGGGCCCAATGGGCGGTTTCCTCGGGCGTACACGGTGGTCTCTCTATGTACCCCCACTTACGGCCATGCTTGTACACCAAGTCGTACTTGTCCGTGTCCACGTCCTTTAGATCCATAGCGTGCACTGCGCCATCGACGTCCTCACAGATGACCGAATGCCACGGTGTCCGTGGTGAGTCCATTCGCTTGGCTGGTAGTAGGTGGATACCGAACTTAGGACCAGCGTTGTTGTAGCAGTGAATCGACACGCGGACGGCATGAGCGTACTCCTTCGCCACGAGCGACGAGAAGCCCACGTTGCGCAGCATCATGTTGCGCGCAACTTCATCACAACCTTTGCGCATCTCGGCCTCCGACTTGCCCTCCCACCGGTGAGCCATATCTCGCTCCATGAATTGTGAGAACGAGCGGAAGTTGTTGCCGACGTCAGGCTCGTTCGCGATGCGGGCGTCCATGTCCATCTGGTCGATGTGAAAGCGGTCCAGCACTTCCCGCACTGGGTCGTCGGTCTTTGTATAGTTCTCAAGCCCGTCGAATTGGATGTGTGTATGTCCCGCCTCCTTCACCAACTCTTTCAGACCGTTCTTGTACGCGCGGATGTTCTCCAGGGATGCACCTACTAGGTCACCGAACACGCGACCGTCGCTGAAGATCGTGACTTGGCAGCCGATAGGGTATACTTCCTCGATGGACATGCAAAACCTCTCCAGACGTGCGAGCGCCAGCTCCTCGGCACGATCGGGTAGGGGGCCCAAGACCTTGCCGCCGTGGTTGGGCGTCTTGGTCGGAAACCCAGGTAGCACGATCATGATAGGCTCCATGCGGCCCACGAAGCGGGAGATTGTCGCTTCTAGGTAGCATTTGCCCTTGGACTCAAACAAGTCGGTAGGCTTTTTGAAGCGGCTCTGCAGCTCGGCGAATTTGCTCAAGAAGCGTGTCACAACGGCTTCTTTGTCCACCGGCACCTGGTCGTCGGAGTGCGAGAATCTGGCCGTAGGGTCGGGAGCCATTGCTGCTTAAACGGAGACCCCGAAGAAGATTTTGTCGACTTGGACTGCGCAGGTGAGAATTGAGAATGAATGGGCCGGACAACAATTCTACTCTCACGTAAGCGAGGTGCTTGCTTCAACGCGATATGGTGACGGGACAATTCCTACTCAACGTTAGCTGAAAATTACATCCTGTATGGCCATACATGTACATGTAGATGCTGTACAATGCACGCTCCCGCCCGCGATCTCGTTTAGGAGGCCAATGTAGGATGATGTGACGCCAAGCTGGTCCTTGGATGGTTCTATTCTCAATAGTACCGTCATTGATAACGCCGATAAAAGATCAGTAATACAAAACGATTAGTATTAGTACCTGTACGTGTGTGGAAGAGTGAAAAAGTATTCGGTAATGTACGGTACTCGCTGCCAGAGCCAGAATGTCCATAATTCAGTAAAAAAAAAACTGGATTGTCCCGGTACAAAACTGACCACTGTCGTCGAGAATCAGAACCCAGTGATAGCCCTACTGCCAGGGAACCCGAAAATGCAATACTTTAATTAATACATTGATGTGAACTGAGAAAATTAATAATTTAATTATTTGCAAAACTTCGCAAGTCACGATTGTAGTTCAGAAACATTATCATCTCGAGTCTGGCTGGAGGCATTCGCTTCCGTAGATCAGACAGCACCAGCTTAGCGAGAGAGAAGAAGCGCTCACACTCATTAGACGTTGGCGGGATGTACGCGACGTCGACGCAGCGCAATTGCGTTTCTTGAACGCCGCTCTCACAATAGAACGCTCTCGGCGGCTCTTGAAGACGACCGTTCGAGATCAGGCGACCTAAATTCAGCGCAGGCTAATTTTTCCGCGACGTTCAGCGCACCCCCACGCTGTAACTTGACTAGACCTTACTCAAAATTGGGGTTGTTCCCGTTGTGGACAGCCATAAATTAATAATTAAATTAAAAAATTAGGATTAATTTTTACGCATATTATTTTTTCGGGTTCCCTGCCTACTGCAGCAGTAGGTGTCCAAACTAATTTTCTTCAGTGGGACAGATAAAACTGTCTGTTTTCACGAGTCCTGTTATTATGCTTTGCTGCTATAAATATGACGAGCGTGTTGATCGTTAGCCTAAAAATAAATTTGGATAAATTTAAGCCATACACCAATGTTTGTACGGCTGTTTATTATTGAGATTCGGTCGCTTAGTTTATTGAACAAAGAAATATCTGCAGCGACACCAGGGATTATAACGAAAAGGAGCTTTGAGCTACTATAAACTTTGCAGTGCAAATGTCCCCATCATTGCCTCTTCGTGGCACCTATATGTTAGCGTAAGCTTATTGAGTAGGATAAAGTGTATTTCGCACCTTCGTGATAATTGTTGACAGCTGCTAAATTGTCATGCCCCTCTCCAGCTTTGGACAACGATGTTTTATCAGATTATCAAATCCCTTACGCAGACTAAAGTGCAGACACTCGTAAGTAGAAGAGTCACATCATTTCATAGATACAGGCTCAACAAATTAATATGATAGGGCGCATGTTATCCCAATGAAGTTGTGAATAGAACAGCTCAAATCCGAGTTTAGAGTGTTAAACATGACTGGGGATCGCATCAACTTCTTTGGCGTTTGAGGCGCAGAGGTTGGGATCGTATTAAGATCGAAGTTTTAAACGACACGCAAACTTGCAAACCAAAGCAGATTACTATAAATTTGCGTACTTGACGGCTTTCTTTTTGGAATTTGTGCTCTTCTACTGAATTATGGTAATTCCTCGGGTCTCTGCAGGATTCCTGCAGATCACCCACCGTTCTTCAACAGCTATCGGTACGGGAAAGTTTATCGCTAGAATCCGCAACGAAGGGCAACGGCCAACCTTGACCCCGCGCGAAGCGCGTAGGGTACCTAAAGCGAGCGCATCGAGCATGCCTGCGGTTTGTAGACCGTGTGCGTAGCACGGGGGTACAAACCCAGGACCGCTAATGGCCATCACTATCAAGTAGCGGGCTTAAGGTTTAGCCCCCACGTTTGAGTTTAGGTTTGAGGGATTTAGATAAATTCCTTATCTTTTTCGTTGCGGTGTCTACATGGAGAGCCCTTCGTTACGGAGTCAAGCGATAAAAATCCCCGGTACGGTAGGCTACCGTCATTGGCGGCTACCGACGGTAGACGAGTGGATTGCAAGCTAAGGTCCACTCCAACTGTGCTGTGACACTGTCGCTGACAGCAAATAATGCTCATGCAATCTGAATGAGAATGACCTTAGTATCTATACGGGCAACATGGTTGCGACAATACATGTATTTCTTCACCGCTAAATCCCCAGCGTAAATGCATGTGGGTCGTTGCTATGTTTTAATCTGGGTCACGACTTAATTTAAAACCGCTATTGGGGTACATAAGAGCACTAGGAACTGTATACGTATCATCATCACGAGTCTGATCTCTTTTTAAGCCTCACTGCCAGCAAACGGGGCAGTGAGACTCTACACCGTTCATTGAACGGTGAACCGCGCTTAAATCGGAGGTCCGAGGCCAGGTCGTACAAATAACAGTATTTTAAAACTGTTAATAAAGTATCTTATTGAGATCGAAATATTGAAACTGATATTTTTTCCCGCCCACGGAGATAAAAAAATCGTTTTGCCTTAAACTGAAAAAACAACAGCGAAATGAATACGTCTCGCTTATACAAGAATCAAATTCCAGAGGTCAAACAAAAAGTCTACACGATTTCAAGACTTATTAGGACTAACTGCTTTTAAATAAAACACATGCAGTTGGAATGAATGGGCCAGATTTAATAATAGTGGTGAGCCAAGGAGTCGCTGGTTGCGCCAATCTATTCATCAGAACACTTGATTAGATGTACTGTGTTTTGCAGATGGAATGTCCATCCGTTTTATAGCCTAGATCGAGCATGGTCGGAGCATAAAACCACGCGTAAAAATGAGATGGAAAGAGGCAGGCATCGATTTGTTTTATCTGTGATCGAATATCCCCTTTCAAAAAAGCAAAAAGGGTCGATTTATAGGATATCGATGTGGATTTGGTGGTTGATCGGTCCCGAGCGACTGTTGTAGCTCGATTTGTACATTTTATAGACATCGATTAGCTTATATTTATTATAAATCGAGCATCAGGCCAAGTGAAAGGACAAAAACCATTGAAATGCACAATTCTTACTTCATGTAGACGTGAGCGACTATTGCAAAGAGTCTGTGTAGCGAGCACATTTGCTTTCGTTTTTTCGTAAAACTTAGCGAGTAAAATACGACTTCTTTTTAGCGTGTTCGACTGTATTTATAAGAGAGCATATTTTCTCAATTAGGTATCATATTCCGAGCTTTTCATCAACAAGTTGAAGCTGCACACTGCCATAATGCGACCGGTTTTACGATAATGGTGGTATTGGAAATGGCTGATTAGAAAACAGCGGTACTGTACTGTACATGCATGCAAGTGGTTACTGGAGTTTCAGGCGATATTCATTCTGGACAGACCGCCTCATGGTCCTCATGGTGTCGTACAGTACTGCACCCCGTTTTCGCGCCCTTGGACCTTTGATAAACTTCCGGATGTGATGGTCCTAAATCCAAATGAACTATAGTTTATAAGCTTAAATATGACTTACTTGCAAATCCTATATGGTCCACCCCCGCGAAAACGGGGTGCAGTACTGTATCCCAACACCCACTCGACAGTATTCAAACAAGAGCTCACTTTCCATTATTCTCTCCAGGCTACGCATCATATCCACAACCTAACAAACGGAAGGGCGAACATACACCATCAAAACGGCACCGAACTTAGGTAAAAGTTCTTATCCGCACGACGTCCGACCAACCCCAGTCTTCTGGACCGAAGATCAACATACCAAGGTCTGGGAACACTTCCTCGACAAGTTTACCGCCATCCAGAGTCGCTTTCCTGCTCCAATTGACCGATTCATAGAGGAAGGCCAGCCCAAAATGCAGAAAATCGTGATGCGGATGATCGAACGCCGCCCGCCGGTACTGTTTGGATACCGGTATTTTGACCAGGTTTATTTTTTATACAGTAGTCTACAGTACAGTACGTAGCACTACTAAGCCAAATTAAGTAAAAATGGTGTGCGACTAACACACACAGACTTCGTATTAATATTTATAAATAGTAAATTTTGTTAAGAATTTACTTCTATTACTGTAGTATATCCTAGCTCTGGGAAACGCAACGTTCCTGCCTGGCTGTAAAACATAGTTCCTCTGCTAGGCTTGACCATACCAATGGTATGGTACCAGTATCGCGTTGTGTCAAATACGTTTTCTGCTTTGACACGTCATAACTGAGGTAAAGTATCAATCTGCTCCATCCTCTCCTTTTTAATTGCATCTGCAAAAAAATGGTACTACATGTACCAATACATGTATGTACACACCTGCAACGAACCCAGCAATGAGCAATAAGCCCACGTTGACGGCAGAAAGATTCTGGATGCACGGCAACTTTTGCTCACATGTCAACAAGCAAGACTGATACATGTACATGTAAGCGATGCACAGTGAACGTCGTAGCGATAGAGTTTAGAGACGGAGGAGAACCACCTGCGCCCACTTTCACAAGGCGCAACGTTCATTTCGGTTCGAAGATCACATGGCTGTGGATGCGCGCTCATCAGTCGCAAGTGCCCCTGTCCATCGCGTCAGTGTGCGGCAAGGCAGCACTGCTGCAACAACAGTGTTGCGTATTGGTTGTGCTGTCGGGGAGTCTGGCTTGGGATGTGTTTTAGTACTATCATGTACAGTATCGCACCCCGTTTTCGCAAGGGTGCATCATATAGGGTCTGCAAATAGATTAGATTTTAGCAAGCAAACAATAGTTAATTTAGATTTTGGATCATCACATCCGGAAGTTTATTAAAGGTCCAAGGGCGCGAAAACGGGGTGCAGTCCTGTACATGTATACGTAAGATTTCTACAGTGTACAACAACATTCACATTCAAAAACATTCACGAAGACACTGCGTTGCCGGCCCACCTCAGACTCGACAACAAAAGCGTACTTGCATCTGTTGCTGCGCCATGCTCAAAAATAGCCACACTGTGGTCCACAGCGACTCGTTTAAACGCCATGCGGTCGATTGGAAACGAGATCCATTCGCGTGACGACGAACTCGTAGTCTTGTCCATGTAATAATACACTCCAGCACCGTTGACGCCGTCAATGACGGCGACGGGCTCAGATACATGTGCCACGGTGGCACTGCCACCTACGTAAAGGAATCGTAGTGGTATTTATATCTCACACTTCGCATCAGTAGAATGGCAACTTCAAATTTGAAGAGATGCATGCAAATGGATACTATGCTTTTTACATGTACTGTACCGATAAAACATTCAGAGATTTTATTGCGGACAGCAATAGAATCGGACTCCGAGCTCAACATCCAAGCGGTGTATCGGATACGTGACACGTACATTGAGCCACAAACCAGGCTGTCGAATCGCCTTCAAGTGTCCGCTTGTGTGGACCGACTATCCGCCTAACATTTTCCAAATTGGAAATTCCAATGATGTGTACAGGACTAAGATGGGGCAAAGGCCACAAATATCTTGCCTAGCCTCCATAGTACACGCCACCGGATGTCTGCCTCTCCACCGGCTCAGCCACGGACACGGACGTCTATCCCTCGCCGTCCGAGCGGGACGGCATTTCGTTTCTTACGACGTCCGTGACAGTTCATCTGTACTAGAACCATGCAGCTCTGGGGGCCTCTAGCTTTCTTACTCGGTGCCACCTCCGCTACCGAGGCTCGCACTTTGACCGCCAACTTCGACATCTTGTCCTACAATGACGTCTACGAGATGTTGCAGGACACAGTCGAAGGGATCAAGCTCGGTGGTCCATCGCGTGTGGTCCCTATCGCCAAGGCCATGCGTGAGTCAAACCCCAACAGCCTCGTGCTGTTCGCAGGCGACACAGTGTCGCCGTCGCTTTGGTCGACGCAGTTTAATGGTCAGCACATGGTCAAGGCTCACAACGCTATCGGTCTGGACTTTGCGTCTCTGGGCAACCACGAGTTCGACTTCGGACTCGAGAACTTCATGAACGTTACACTGGCCTCGAACTTCCCGTGGCTGAACGCTAACTGCTACGAGATCGCTAATCGCCAGCTGCTGCGCGGTACGGTGCCCCACGCCATCAAGAACTTGACGGACGCTACAAACGGCCACCTTTCCATCGGCCTGTTCGGCGTTATGTATGACATGCAAGACACCAGCAAAGGACTATACTGGGAGGACCCGATTCAGGCCGCGCGTGAGCAGGTGGCGGCTCTGAAGGCTCAGAACGTTGACTTTATCATCGCTATGACACACCAGGACCTAGCGGACGACAACCGCATCTCCAAGGAAGTGGCAGGCATCGACCTTATCATCGGAGGCCACGACCACACGTCGATGTTGCAGACCAACTTCGGTACACCGTATCTTAAAGCCGACTTCGACTTCCGCTCCATCTGGAAGTCGCACGTTGAGTACTACGCTGCTGACGCTAACAACGACCGTACGTCTCTTATGACGCACCAGGCTATTCCGATTGTCGAGAGTATGCCGACAGACAACACTCTGGACGCAGTCATCGCCACGTACCAGGCTCAGATGGACGCGCTCGAGGAACGGGTCATCGGCAATCTGTGCGAGGACCTGGACCTCACGCAGGCAGTCGTGCGCACAAAGGACTGTAAGATCGGCCATCTCTTCGCTGACGCTGGCCGCCAGTATTACGGCGCCGGCTCCGCTGACATTGCCGTCATGAACGGCGGCGGTATCCGCGGTGACAAGGTCGTGGCGGCCGGTAATCTGTCTCTGGGCGAGGTGCTGTCGTGGTCGCCGTTCGGCAACACGTTGATGACCATCCAGACCAACGGAGCGTCGCTCAAACTGTTCCTAAACCGGGAGATGGTCGGAAACTGCGGTGACAACGTTGTCCAACAGAACGGCTTCTACGTTCATCCGTCGGGCTTCAACTATAAGTACACGTGCACCGGTAATCGCGCTGGCGCTGTGTCAAGTCTGACGTGGCTGAACCACCCGACCAACACAGGCGACGTCAAAGACACTGACGAGTTCGTCATGGCCCTCAGCAATTACCTATACACGACCGAGTTCGCTGTGATTGAAGGTGTGAACGCCACTGTGAAGGTCAGCGAGGCTGAAGCCGAACGCGTCGACTCGGCTCTCGAGGCCTACGTCTCTAAGGTGGGCAACGATACTGTGTGCCTACCCGACGAACTGCGCTCGTTCGTCTCATTCTAAGCTCATCACAAATAGGATGCAGACGAAGGACAGCCTCATTAAACACAGATAGACTTGCACAGTGTGCACCGTTGCAACGAAAATATAAGCAGCATTAGTTTTTATCTTGTTGGAATTTTTGTAGTGCATTCGTCAGCAAACCGGCCGTCTTCGTGGGGATTTTTCACGTTGGAAGTTCTAATGCCATGGAAAAGACTGAAGCACATCTTAACACAGCCTCTCCAACAGCGCAACCGACGTTGTCACGGTAAATTACCGTCGGTAATGCAACAACATAAAGTCTGGTGCAAGTCTTCAGCATGTCGGCTTAGAGAATTTTACGGTACTCTGTACTAAACTGGAAGCGAAATAAGGCTGTCGTCACTTTGTATCACATTTGTCGATTCGGAGCTGGTGAAGTGTACGTGTACTTCAAGTGACAGTGAATAATCATTACTTGCAGCACAAAGTGACACGTTCATCTTAATAAACCTGGGCAAAGGTTATCTAAGCTAATACTAGAGCCGCCCTGTTTCGAACATAATATTTTTGTAAGTAGCTTAAAGCAAAAAATTCTCTCAGCTTTGAATGGCTCGAACAGCAAACCTGTCATAACGGATCATTCCTGATTTGTAGCCATCGCGATCTTCTGTCGAACAAAACTCAGTTTATTTGATTGGCAAAGTTTCACTATCCAGGAACCTCCACAATGATGTTGCATCGACTGCTTCCTGTTGTCTTGGCCTCGCTACCTCTCACGTCAGCATGGCTCGCTCCCATCGTTTCCAAAGGCAACAAGCTCTTCGACTCGGAGACTGGTCTCGAATTTCGCAGCAAAGGGATGGCCTACTACCCCCGACCCAACAGTGGCGAAATGGCAGACGTCGCTAACTACGACTGGGCTGCTGACGAGCACGAAGACGTGTGGAAACCTCAACTCGAGGTCATGCAAGACCTCGGAGGGAACACGATTCGTCTGTACTCCGTAGACCCCAGTGTGTCACACGACAAGTTCATGTGCGCGTGTTCACAAGCAGGAATCTACGTGTCTGTGGGCATGGCTGCGCCTTGTGTAGGGTGCTCTGTGGCCGATGTGGCCGCCCCCAAATGCTACCCGGACGACATGTTCACCCGCATGCAAATGGTGTACAACGCCTTCGCAGTGTACGACAACACTCTGCTCTTCAGTGTTGCCAACGAGCCCAACCTCATCTCCGTAGACGGGGACTCAGGCGAATCCGTCATGCCCTGCATTAAGGCCATGATTCGAGACATCCGTGAGTATGCTGACAGTTGTGTGGGAAGTCTGAGGGAAGTTCCGATCGGCGTGGAGATGGCGGATATTCCACCGAGAGCTCAATGGCTGCAGTACTTTGACTGTATGGCGAGTAATGACAGCTCGAGCGGCAGTGGAGATGCCTATGAACGAGCGCAGTGGATGGGATTCAACCCGTACGTGGAGTGCGACCCTACTGAACACACAGAGTACTCGCAGTCGAAGGGATTAGTGACGCTCATGAAGGACTACAAGGACGCAGCGTACCCACGCCCCATCATGTTCGGCGAATTCGGCTGCAACACGGGAGACAACACGATGGACGGATACGAGAACCAGCGCAACGTTCTACGATGTCGGTAAACTTGTTTTCTTCACTTTTTGCAATTTGAGAATATAAAATGACAGAAAGTGTATGTTTTGGCAGGCAAAGTGGGAGGAGGCAGACATGACAGAAGCAATTGTGGGTGGCAATGGTTTTGAGTTTTCAACTGAAATTGCCAACCCCGAGGGGGAAAAAGGTGCGTTGTTTTTATTAGCGTTTCAAAACTTCAAAAAGGTGCATTTGTAGAGCAGTAAGCTTCTTGAAATATGAACTTCGGGTCGTAGCTCACTGCGCGCTTTTAACCAGTTGAGTCAATGATCACCGTGGTCTGTCAGTTGAGGTGGTCGTCCACGTCACGTAGCTGCCAGTCCTGTCCCTGATCAGAAGACGGTGTCCGGTGGCCACAGAAACCGCTGCCCTAAAATACACCTACAGCTATCCTAGCACACGCACAGCAAACGGTAACTGAGTTCCTAGGCCGCGTGCACGTAAGGGAATCCGTCGAGATCTATTGCCAGATCGCTCGCGCGTGATCCCGGGGGCTCTTAGTACCGGGGGCTAACTCCACTACCCTCTCTTTGGGGACACGTCACGACGTTGCGGGCTGCTGATACCGACGATCCTACGGGGCTACAATACCCGTCTCTCTGACACACTCTTGGGAAACCCTCACACTCAAGGACTAACACTGCGATGACACTGGCTAACTGGCTAACTGGTTGTTGTACTTATCTTCTGCGCGAAACGTATCAGACCGATACGCTCGTGGCTCTCTCTGGAAGCACTTGCCTGCTTCTCTGCTAATCTCGAACTGAGGCTATCCCTCTACTACCACATGCACTTGGTCTCCCGCTCCCTCATTCAAGCAACAGCGACTCCTCACGAAGTTCGCCATTCGCCGCACACTTGCCTTGAGTATACCGGGTCGTCTGGATCTTCAACCGGTTGCTCCTTTAAGGTGGCAGCTGCTCGAAGGTGGATGTTGACTTATCCACTTCACTGTCTTGTCCTCCTGTCCGTTGATCTCCGTCGCTCCTCGCCTGCCGTCCATGTCTGGATAAGATGAGCCCCCAAGAGGATTTCATCCGCTTACTCTCTTCCCCTGCCTACGAATCGTCCGCGATTCGTCCATCGTCGCTGCTAGCCCGCTCGTCCATCGCCGCTGTCCTTGCCACCGTATCCGCTGTCTCTTGGTCCGCTAATCCGCTCGTCCATCGCCGCCATCTTCTTGTGCTGCTAGGCCTTCTTCGCCATGCAGTTAGTGCGCGGGCTCACGTGGGATTGCATTCCCTGCACCATCGCTGTCATCCTCGCTGTCGTCACCTTCTTGATCTTGGTCGCTGTCGTCCGAATCTTCGTCTGCACCAGTGTGCACGCGTCCTTGTCGCCACAGCTCCTCGTAATCTGCTTGGTTGATCCAGAGCTTCTGGGGGCCGTCTGGGTCAAGTCGATCACCCAGCCGCTCAGCTTCGAACTCCAGTATGTATCGGCCGGTGCGGGTCCGACATCGTCGGCGGCGGCGTTCAACCACAACGTCGTCCGGCCGCCATCTGCTGAGGCGAGGACGTGAAGACACCAAGCTGTCGACACCGCGTCGCCCTCGTCCAGCAAACACGTAAATGGTCGGCTCTTCATCTTCTTCGTCAGGTGGTCCGACTGCTCGTCCTCGTGCTGGTGCGTCTGCTGCTGCTGTTGCTGTGTGTCTGGCTCCTCCATCATCTCCGCTGGTCGTCGTGTCTGGTCCTGGTCGTAAGCCTCCATGGGCAGGTACATCGGCTTGTCCTCGTACTCTTCCGCTTGTCGCTGGTTGTTCGGCACTGACACCACTCGCATCTTCTGGTGTGTGCGTCGTTCTACTGGCTGCTGCTGCGTTAGTCTCGTCACCAACACTTGGCACTGCGTCTGTGTACGGAGCTCTTCGCTGTCGTGCTCGCGTTCGGCTAGCAATGGTGTCTGCGTTAGGGTCGACTGCAGCTCGGGCCGTGAAGCGCACGCGCTTGCGTGGTGGCGCACGGCCTCTCGACTGCTCCCCGTGTCCGTCGTCGTCTTCGTCATCCTGATCCTGCTGTGCTGTCGGGGTGGCACGTCGCTTGCCTGGGGCCGTCTTCCGCGTCGGCAGCACGTCTGTGGCGCTGGTGACTTGCTGCCCTGCGCTGTCGGCAGCAACCTGACTTGTGTCGCTGGTCGCTATCGCCCCGCTGCGTCCGTCTCCATCCGTCGTGCTCGCTCCACCACTCGTTCCTGCCGCTGCCGCCGCTCTATCTTCAGCAGCCTCCGTCGCTGCTATTACCGGTTCGTCTCCGTCGTCGTCCTCAGAATCAGCGTCAGCCGCCGCGACTGCCTCCTCCTGCAAGTCAGCTGCGATGTCGCGCGCCATCTCTTCCAGCAGATTCGTCGGATAATAATAGGAGATCAGGAACGAGCAATGCGTCACTAGCTCCTTTCCCGATTCCAGCATCTTCACTCGGAAATTGTCATATCCGGCCGCCTCTATGATCTGCGCAGGTCCACGCCAGCGATGCCCGAACTTGGTGATGCCTGGTCCTCGCGCGTGCCTGTACACCCATACCAATTGAATTGGTCTAAAGTCTCGTCCTGTACATACCTTCCTCTGGTTGTAATACATCGCCTGCCTTGCTTGCTCCTTCGCTAGCGCCAATGCCGCCAACTCACGCGCCGTCTCCAAATCTTCGAGCAGCACTCGATGGTACTCCTGCAATGTGCTATGCGGGTACACCAACCGACTCTTCCTCAGCAACTCTGCAGGCGTCCGTAATTTCCGGCCCATCATTAGTTCGTTAGGCTGGTAGCCATGCGTCGCGTGCTTCGCCGAGTTATACGCGTATAGTGCACTATGGCAGAAAATCGTCCCAATCATCCTGCCCTCGCCCACATACAGACTCACGATGTCCTTCCAAGTTTCTGTGGAAACCGTTCAACAAGTTCAAAGCAGGTTCGGTCGGTACGGCACCGGTGTCGACTGCTTCGCCTGCAATAGCTGCAGCAGCTCCGCCGTCGCTTGACTGCTGAACTCCATCGGCCCGTCCATCATGATCTCTCTCATGGGGCCGAAGACCAACAACACTTTCTCCCATCAAAAACCCGCGCAATCTCTTTCGCCGTATGCTCCGCGACAGCCTCCGCGACCGCGTATCGCGTCGTGTACTCCACAGCAGCAATCACGTATCTCTTGCCGTTGGGCGTCACCGGTAGTGGGCCGGCAACGTCGATCGCCCATCTGTCGCAAACATCTCCAGTGCGCACACTCCGTAATGGCGGAATTACTGCTTTCGGTCGTGCTTTGCGCGAGCCGCAATCTTGACACGCTGATACCCAGCTGCTCACCGTCCTGCTCATCCCAGGCCACCAATACAACCGGCGTAGTCTCTCGTTCGTCTGTGGTCCCCGTAGGCGACCCGTCCAGATGCTGTCGTGCGCCTCCTTGAACGCCAATGCCCAGTACGCCGCAGGCAATAGGATGCGCTCTTCCCCAGGCGTTATCCCCACCTTCACCATGCCGTCCTCGTCCTCGAATACGCGCCGTCCTCGATACTGTCCTTGCTCCTTCAACTTCTGCACCATATTTGATCGTCCTTGCTCTCTCTTGATGTCCTGATCAGTGAACTGCACGATGCCTAACTCTGCGCTGTCGACCCGATTCACCGTCGCTACTCCACTCGCTTCTGCTTCTAGTCGCCCAATTTCAGCCGCTACCTCGGCCTCCACTTCGTCACGGGAGCGCACCTCTTGCACTCCTCCGATGTCGGGGTCCTCCTTGCTCTCACCGTCCTTATCAGTCACTGCTGCGTCACCTGCTGGTCCTCGGGATAAAGCGTCTGCCACGTGGTTTTCTCTACCCAGACGGTATAGAATGTCGAAGTCGTACTCTTGCAGAGTGAGCGCCCAACGATGCAGTCGACCCGCCGGTTCCTTCGCCGTCATGAGCCACTTCAACGCAATGTGGTCCGTCACAATCGTGAACTTCCTTCCGTAAAGATGAGGTCTGAACAGCCTCACTGCCCACACTACTGCCAGGCACTCCAATTCTGAAATGCTGTAGTTGGCGACCGTCGGACTATTGACCTTGGAGGCGTACGCCACCGGTTGGTCGCCACGTCCTTGGTCCTGCGATAACACTGCTCCTAGTCCGGTCTTCGAGGCGTCCGTCGTTAACTTGAACGGCAATTTGTAGTCAGGGTAGATAAGGACAGGTCTTGTACTAAGCCATGCTTTTGCCCACGTGAACGCCTCCTCTTGTGCATCTCCCCAAGTCCACTCAGTCGTCTTCCGCAGCAAACTAGTCAGCGGCGCCATCTTCGTCCCAAACTCCGGCACAAATCGTCGATAGTAGCCAGCCAATGCCACGAATCTCCTCACCTGCGCTTCGTCTTGTGGTCGGGGGAACTCTACAGTCGCTTTAATCAGCCGGTTCGTCGGCTGGATCCCTTCTGTCGTTAGGTCATGCCCTACATACTCCATCCGCGTCGCCGCAAAGGAACACTTGGACGCTTTCAAACTCAGGCCAGCTTCTGCCAATCGCTCCAATACAACTGCCAATTCGACCACATGTTGAGCCACAGTCCCTTTCGTAAAAATGATCACGTCGTCCAAGTAGACCAGGCAACAGACCCATGTAAGACCTCGTAGCACACAGTCCATCAGTCGTTGGAATGTACTCGGTGCGTTGCAGAGTCCAAAAGGCATGCGCTTGAATTGGAAGAGTCCACGCCTCGTTGTGAACGCTGTCTTCTGCCTGTCTTCCGGTGCCACCGCCAGTTGCCAGTAGCCGGCGTGCAAATCAAGACTCGTGAATCGCCTTGACCCGTGCAGCGCTTCTAACGTCTCATCCACTCTCGGCAGTGGGTAGACGTCCTTCGCTGTCACTGCATTCAGAGCTCTGTAGTCAATACAGAAGCGCACGCTGCCGTCCTTTTTCTTTACAATCACCACAAGGAAACCCCACGCGCCTTCTCCCTTATCGATGACGTCTTGCTCCAGCATCGTGTCAACCTCATTGTCTATCAGCTCGTACTCCGACACTGCATGCCTTCTTCGTCCTAGCATGATCGGCGCCGTGTCTCCAGTGTTTATGTGATGCTGCACATTTGTCTTTGCAAGTGGCGGGCATCCCTTCTTCTTCTCGACTATCCCTCGATAACGTCGTAACAACGCCACCACAAGCTCACGATCCGACGGCTCCATGTCTCCGATGTCCAACTTATCTTCGTCCGTCAATGGCAGTGCTTCTTCCGTGCTCAGTGTCTTCACCCACTCTGCCACTCGTGTTTGCTCTAGCTCGCCATTCAGCGACAGGATCTTCATCACTTCTTCCGTCGGAACCCAGGTGCCTAAGGCTTCACGGGCCGGCATCTTCTTGCGTCTGCCTTCCAGATTCATCACTGCTATGCGTACTGTCCCGTTGCGCACTGCGTCCAGTGTCGGCGCCATCAGCATTTGCCGCTTACTGCTTGGCTTGGGAACAAACACGCCCGTCGTCCCGTCCTCGGCGTCCACAGTGACGCGCACTACACTCTGCGTATTCGTCGTGAGCTTTACCGTCTTGGCCAGCCGTACCATCGCGCTGCGCCCGGCTCCTTCCAATTGCAATGAGCTCACTCCGTGACACGTGAAGGGTAATATGACCTTCGTGCCGTCCGCCTCTCGGTACTTCAACTCTCGCGTCGAGAAGTCCATTTTCACCTGCCGCTCAATCATCCAGTCTTCTCCTACCAGGAACTCGTCGCCCTGTCCGTCCACGACCAGCGCATCGATCGTAACTCTCTGCTGGTACTGCGTCGTGCCCAGAAACCTCCATACTCCCAGTACACGTGTTCGACCTCCGCCAAACCCTTCAACCACATCCACTGGAGCGTCGCGCGTAATGCACCGACCGTAGCGCCGTAACTCGACGCCTGCAACGCTGAATTGTGCGCAGCTGTCTAGTCGCACTTCCTGTGTGTGTGCTCGCGCAAACGCTAGCAATGCCGTCGGCAGACAACTTGGACTTCCTGCTCCTGCAGCTCTCAACTGAGCCACTCGTAGCTCTCGTCCATCCTCGCCCGCCGCGAGCTCCACATCGCCGTAGTTGCCGCTCTTCTCGTATACGTACTTCTTCTTCGGCTTGCACTTCTCATCCATCAGCTTCATCAACTTGGTCGCCTCGATCCGGCGTTGCTTCTCCTGTTGTCGGTAACGCTGGAGTCGTCGCACCCGCTTTGCTCTTCGATACGCCTTCGCCTCTTTGACTGCTTGCTTCCTGGCGGCCCGCATATCCGCAAGTGAGACCTCCTCTTTTAGCTCCACAGGGCATTTCTCCATGTACCGCTGGACGCACGCCAACCATTCGTCGTCTTCCAGTTCTGCTGCCGTTTCGTCACTTCCGGGCGGTTCGATTACCGGTCCTGACCTCTTGGTGCGGCTCCTCTTCTTCCTTGGCGTTGGCGCGTCGACTGCTCTTCCAGCGGCCACCGCTACTTGAAGTGCCCGCACGTGATCACCGCGCCGTACGTGGTCACCGCGCCGTACGCTCCCATCTGCTTCTGCCAATACACGCAACGCTTTCCTCACAATCACCCGCAGCACCTTGGCTCGCTCTTCGCGCCGTTCCCGTAGTTCGCTCACCAGAATGCCGTGCACTGCCGCTAAGTTCACGCTCGCGCGTCGCTGTCGCCTTCGTTCGGATACAGTTCGTCCACCGCTAAGTGACAACTTCGCCCGGAGCTTCTGCTTCTTCGTACGCCCCTTCTTGGCCGGCATGAACTCGTCATCGTCCACCGGGTTCATCATCACCGGCATGCACACCTCGTTCGCTCGCTTCCGAGACTTCGTCTCCGTCTTCACTGCGTCCAACGCCTCCTTCTGCTCGCCACCAGTCGCCGCACCTGCTGCGCCGCGCTGGCCATCCGTTCCTCCACTCTTCCCCTGGGTTGCAGTACCACCGCTTCTCACGTCGGTACTCTTCCCCTGGGTCAGAGCACTTCTCCTCCCGGCCGCTGCTCGTAAGACCCTTACGTGATCCTCCAGCCTTACGTCGCCGCCTTCTCTTATCTCGGGGATAGCGTCGTCTTGCGACAGTGAAGCCCCCGCCTTCCCTGCCGCTCCTAGTTTTCCGGCGCCGCTGTCGTCGCTGCCACTGCTGCGCCGCTGGCTCCCGGATCACTGGTCACTGCTGGCACGGTCTGGTGCCGCTTCGCAGTCTCTTCATCGGCCAACCGCTTATGACACTCGCGCCACCAATGGCCTACCTCTCCGCCGTAGTTACACGCAGACTCTGCCTTCCTCTGCAAAATAAGGCGGGTATCTTGGGGCCCGTAGTTCTCCAGGTCTGTGCGACCGCCACGACCTCTTCCGCCTCCGAAGCCTCCGAAGCCTCGACCGCCTCCGCCTCTTCCTCCACCGTTGAAACTGCTGCCGCCGCCGGTGTTACCGTTGCGGTTCTGGCCTTGCCAGCGCGTGCCTGCCGCTGCGTCGTTCCCCGGCTGCTGATTGCCCGTTGCGGAGTTATTCTCGGCCTCGATGATCTTCCGGGCTTGTGCCGCCTTTAAGTTGCCGGACGTCGCCTTGGCACTGTCTTTCCCTAGCCCGGCGGAGACAAGCATCAGTGCTTGGAGGGCGGCCAATGAGAGTGGGTCCTTCTTAGCCGTTTTAGCCAATCCACTCACTGCCTTCCCATTCGTGTCAAAACTCGGGGGCTCTTCGCCACCGAATCCCAAACCCAGCTGTCTCCAGTCGAGTTGCTCTGCCGCCTCATTCGTCGATTTCTTCTTTGAAGGAGAAGCGTCTCCCTCCTCGCCGTACTCTCGGTTCTCTCGATACCTGCGCTTCGCTACGCGCCAGTCGGTGACCTTGAACCCCTCGCCATACTCTCCGCACTTGTCCTCCGCGAACTGTACGGCTTCATCCAGCGTTTGAGGTTCGTAGGCCCGTACTTGTGTTGCTGTCGTCTCATTATTAATGCCGTTGATGAACGTCTCCACGTAGGACTCTGCTGGAATGCGCTTGCCGAACCCAATGTTAGTCAGGCTGGCCGCGTAGTCGCTCAGGCGCTCGCCGGGCTGCTGCACTCTCGCTGCGAGCCGCTGCTGGATGCGAAACATATTGTCCCGGCTTCCATACTTCTTCCGCATCTTCCTCACCAGGTAAATGAGGTTTCTATTTTCCGGTTGCATGTGTTCGGTCAGCGTGATTGACCATTTACTGGCTGCATCCTTCAGATGAGCAGTGGCCCCGTAATACAGCTCCTCGGCCGTCCACGAGTCACCGCCAAGGCCTGCTTGCCGTTCTACCTCCTGAGGTATCGTCGCTAGCCACGCTTCCACGGACTCGCTCGACTTGCCGCTGAAGTCTTCAATGTGCAGCCTCTTCATCTTGTGTCTGCGTGGCTGGTCGGAGGATGGGGGGGCCTGAACCACAATTGGTTGCTGCGTCGATGTGCTGGCGCTGGGGCTGGTGGCTGCACCACGAATCGTTTCATCA